>NC_087202.1:146239409-146241023 GCF_015104395.2 Macrobrachium nipponense | reverse complement strand
CCAAACAACAGGTAGACAGAAGCGTGCGGTTAAAATTACTAAAAGTGGACTCAGGATCGGGAAATAGCTTGTCAAGAATCAGTTCAATGGTCTCACCAACTCGAATATACGTAAACAGAGATTCGATGTCAAGGCTGGTCATGAATAAGTCGGAATCCTGTAATAAAATAAACTCTTTAAACTGGAGGGAATTAGTGAGCGAGTAACTGTTCTTTGTTAATGGTTCAAGTATAGGAACGAGAAATTTGGCTAGTTTATAAATTGGTATATTAAAAGACGCTAAAATAGGCCTGAGTGGGAGACCTGGTTTAAAATTTTTGGAAGGCCATATAAAGTAGCTGACGTTCCAACTGTACCATAAATTAGTTTCTATGCAACCTTTCCATATATCCATGACCTAACCTTTCAAAAAAGATTCACACAAATTATTCATGACCATTTCCCAGCCATATCAGTCAAATTAATTCCCAAAAATCCTCTTAATATAGGCTCCTTGTTTAAGATAAAAGATCAGCTGTGTCCTTATGTCTTCTGGTGTCATCTATAAATATACTTGCCCTAAATGTATTTCAAGGATTTACGTAGGATCCACCAGTCGACTACTTAAGGTACGCACCGATTCACATCGGGGAATCAGTTTCCGCACAGGAGCAGAATCTCAAACCCAGAGCACTCCAATATCAGGAACCATGCAAAACAATGTAAAACCTACATTGACAACAAAGATTTCAGTGTAATCGGTCATACTACCAAACCACAAGAGTTAATAATCCTTGAGTCGTTGTTTATAAAACAACTCGTACCATCATTAAACACCCATACATCTGCGAGTCAATTGTATTTAGCATAAGTTCGTACTGTGGTGGTTTCCTTCCATTTAGTTCCTTGATGTCTCACCTCTAGAATGGTTGTGTTTTTATTTCTATATATTTCATTTTTACTCTAATGTATTTTAAATGAACTTTTAGACTATACTTTTAACTTTTTTTATTTTTTTATCTTTTCTTATGTGCAGCCCAGAAGATGTAATTCTATAAATTAATTACGAAACGTCGGCAAAATAATAAAAAAGACAGCCTAGTGATGTGTGGTTTCGTCAGTCTTCCTCTGATTTATATATATATATATATATATATATATATATATATATATATATATATATATATATATATATATATATATATATATATATATATATATATATGTATGTATATATATCGAACTACAAATGTCCTTTAATATCTAATTTGCTCTACCCCGGAATTAATATATTTTCATATATGTTTAACCGAGGGGGAATTTATTAAGCGATAAATGAATTGCTGACCGACAGGCGCAAACCATCGACCTCTCAATTCCAGGACTGGCAGTGAAGCGGTGGCGAGGTTGGCTCAGGCTTCACTGCCAGTCCTGGAATTGAGAGGTCGATGGTTCGCGCCTGTCGGTCAGCAATTCTATTATCGCTTAATAAATTTCCCCCTCGGTTAAACATATATGAAAATATATTAATCCGGGGTAGAGCAAATTAGATATTAAAGGACATTTGTAGTTCGATATATGTATATGAATCACGGTAATGTGATATGACTTATATATATATATATATATATATAT
>NC_087202.1:146184409-146234409 GCF_015104395.2 Macrobrachium nipponense | reverse complement strand
TATCTATATATATATATATATATATATATATAATAATATATATATGAGAGAGAGAGAGAGAGAGAGAGAGAGAGAGAGAGAGAGAGAGAAGAGAGAAAGACTTATACCCTAAGGTGTTTCGTTGAAAAGCTAGAAATTTTACACGCGATGAATGGGGAATATTTAACCCTATATTTCCATACCAAGCTCAAATTATTCTAATGAATCTGTTTGTTAATTACCTCGGTATTTACGTTCTCTTGTAACTTTTGTTAACGATAAGAGTTTAATCATTACTTTGTTTACTCATTAAGCATAGCATTCCCAATTAATACGCTTATTCGTATTTGTAGTTACAGATAAAAATCACTTTTATAAACAACATCTAATTGTTTTATTTTAATTTGCAGGCTCATTTGAGCCTTTCAAAAATAATTTCGGTAATTTATTACAAAGTTTCAGTACTTATATGAAGAAAGAATGCCTTGAAGAATCTGATGATTAAATATAATTTTTTGATTTGCAAACTGTCATAGTGCAGACTTGTAACTACCGTTTTCAAATGCACACTTAAGCACAGACTTCCTGACAACCTTTTCGAACGGAAATATGTTACTAGCACTAAAGAGGGAGAGTCGGGCTCTATATAATCCTTCAATCAATTATTTCCTTGTCTAATATAGTTTGCCTTCTTTCCCCTCAAGCTCCTCCGCCACCTGTCTTCCATTTCTCAAACAGAATCCTGCAGTTATCTTCCCCTGTCTACTACTCACTCATTGAAGGGGCCGATCATTCTCACAGTCTCCTTCATCAACTGCCATCACGTATAGAGCGGAAATTATTATTTTTGTTTGTGTTCAGAATCTGGCTCTCATTGTTAGAAGGACAAGTGAGTTGATAAGAAAGAAAGAAACGTTAGCTTCTGTGGGAAGGAAGGGATTAAAAGGACTAGGTTTAATTAAGAATGGGGTGACCAGGGGAACATGGAGTACAAAGGAGGGACTGGAAAGACAAGAATAAAAAGGGTAAATGAGAAGATTTGTATATGAAGGGCAGGTGTAAGGAAACTCGCTAATTCACATTAAATTCAAACATATATACCGTTATGTAAACGCGCTGCTGGGAGCTAACATCCGTGGACGGTTGATGTCATTTGTTTGCGAAGGCATAAATTGTTTGCAGACAAACTGACAAATGAATGGTACGTCGGTTTATCATTCTTTTAATCGTGTGCTAGGAGCAACATCACAGGGTTGTATCAGTAGAGAATATAGGAATTACTCATGTTCAGTCTGTCATCACAGAATATAGGAGTAACTTATTAATCTCAGGGAAACAGAAAACTATCATGTATAGGTTAAGGGTCTGGTTTTTCCGG
Source organism: Macrobrachium nipponense (assembly GCF_015104395.2). Classification (NCBI taxonomy): domain Eukaryota; kingdom Metazoa; phylum Arthropoda; class Malacostraca; order Decapoda; family Palaemonidae; genus Macrobrachium; species Macrobrachium nipponense. The sequence continues at coordinate 146,233,052 of NC_087202.1, read as the reverse complement.
TAGAATAATGGAAGGAGAATGTTTGCTTTTCTTTGCAGATTCCCTTCGCAATCCGCTGGTTGAAATTACATCTAATGTATATATTGGCTACTGTCTGTAAATGCTCATCTGTATTCAGAATAAACACAGCAATAATTGACACAGCGGGTGCAATTTGGATACAAGGTCGTTCGTTGAAAATCTGGAGTTCTGCTGCTGCTGCTGCTGCGTCACTAATCCTGCACCGTTGGCATTTTGGGAAAGTCCCCTGGGCAGCGTCTTGAACGCTGATGTGAAGGGATCTTTGAGCTCATTTTGTTATTTTTCTCACAAACCATTTTTTTGGGGGGGGGTGGGGACTAACATTTGATATTTGATTATTCCTATATTTATTTTAGGTTTTCCTCTAAAATTCATCTCATTTCCCATTTCAGTATGGCAATTTTGTTCTGCGAAGGTTATTCATAGATTAACTGTTATTTCAAAAAGAATAATAATAAATAATTAATAATAATAATAATGAAAATAATAATAAATAAATAATAATCAGTAATAATAAAATAATAATAATAAATCTATCGACTCAAGGGTAACCTATAAAGTTTACAATAAAACATTCTTCCTTAATTAACAGAAGAAAGATGTTTGACAAGTTTGTAATTACCTGTTCTGAGTCAGATGAAAGAGCCTCTTGAAATGCTTCCATGTTATATAATTTCCGAGCATGAACGATAAATATTTAATATCTGAATATCTACATTTTTTTAATGAATTTAGTGCAAGGCAGGATTACAATCGATGAAGAATCAGACACACGTCACGTTATCATAATATTTCTTGAAATGGGCTCTGTGTCTTTCATTTAAGCTCTTCTTTTTCTGGCCAGGTTTCTTTATGTTTAAAAAAAAAAAAAATAAACAATGCACGAACATGGCCACCTAAAACAGTGAGTTTTTTCGTAGAGTCTGAGCTAAAGTATAGCTTAGCCACACTTGCTTACCTCAGTACCCTTCAGAGCTAGACATTATTTTTGCTCTGTTCAAGACTACTTGTTCAACTCGAGTAATTTGGGTAGAAAGCGGAAGAAATGTATTGATACAAGGGAATGTTTGCCCATCAGATCCTAAATACATACAAAGAGAAATGGGAACTTCCAAAAGATTAGCATATGTACACAAGAGCAAAATACGACAATTCTTCTCTTTTAGACGGCTCCCATACATTGTACAATTGTCTGAACGACTGTCTGAACGATTGTCGTTATCGACCCACACACACACGATTCAGACAGTATGAGCGATCTCCGCACCGATTTCAGTCTAAACACAGATTTTGTCTCGAGAGGACATGGCATCATCTCTAGAAGAGACGCGCGCGATAGCGTTATATCGGCAGACAAACCCATACATTGAACGCCTAGTGTATGACAGACTTCCGTCGCAAGCCAGCAACCTGGTTGTGACAGATTCCCGCTGACATCGTTCAGACACGAAGCTCCACCCACTTTTGCACTCAGACAAGCCCATACACAATGTTTTTTGCGAACGATACAGACAGTCGTTCAGACAATCGTTAAGTGTATGGGAGCCTTTAGTCTTTTGAGTGTGCTATTTAATGTCACAATCAACAAAGTGGGCACATTCGGCCAATTAGCGCTTAAGATGGTGACAAGAGGGAGTCAGAGGGTTGGACAGCAAGACAGATCCATAAAATAATGAGTTGCGAAAACCCGTATTAATGCCTAAAGTGCACCATGTGAGGTGCACTGACGGCACATTAGCCCTAAAGGAATGAGATTGACAAATGTCACGGCACTGAAAACTATGTGAAAGCTACTTAGTGAGTTGGAATCAGCCAATGAAAACGGAGCGCGGGAGCAGGACGTTTTCTGATTGGCTGGACTGTCAGTGAGACTGGTTTTGAGCAGTCATAGACCTGCTTTTTAGTGTGTTCAGTTTAGTTGGTGGCGTCTATTACAAGTTTGTTTTTCTATGACCACTCAGCTAGGCCTAGTGCCATGAAGAGGTCAGTTTTAGTGATGATATAAAATGTTGACGGCCATGACTGTGTTCAAGGCGTGGCAATGCATGATGACGATGGTTGTGGTGTCAGATGCGTTGATGATGTTGATCATGAATTAGGCCCTTAGCCTACCGAAAGAGTCCCCAGCAGCTGCACAGGATGGTGAGTGTGCAGAGCATTTTGTTCTCCACATTAAGCCTACTCTGTTTTTATTGATAAATGTTTATGTTGTCTTCCAACATAGCCACACAGGACAGACATAGACTGAAGGCAACACCGACGCCTATTAGAGAGCGTAGAACCAGACAATACTGCTGGGTGACTGAGGGGTGAGCTGGGTAGTTGGGTGTGATTGTTGCTGTTTCCCCAAGGCTGTTGTCAGCGACTGTGTGAGGGAGGAGGTGGGGTGGGGGGGGTGCAGTGTATGTAAAATGAAAATATCGCCATTAAAAAGTACCAGTTTGTCTAGTCGATTAAGGAAGCCTAATATGTGAGTAGTTAATTGGTTTTATGTATAACTGGCTTCCCAACACCAGTGGTCGTTGGCGCTGGAAACCAACAACTTCGCAGAATTGCTTGCATCCGTGCTTTCAAAAAATATCATGAGTGAACTGAGTATTTTGTTTCTGCATTATATTGTAAGGGGAGGTTGTGCATGAATAACTTTGGCAACTGACTGACTCCGACAAACTTTGTGGATGTCATCAGCTGTCAAAGGAACCGCCTCAACTTTGAACGACATCGCAGACATAGATTCAATTATCCATTTCGTGACTGTTCCAAGTTTGCTAATGAGATCTGCTTTTATAAATTTTAAATAAAAAAAATTAAAAGGAACTTATACAAAAGAAGTGAATATATGATCCTTCACACAAAATTTCTTCGAAATGAGAGAGAGAGAAAGAGAGAGAGAGAGAGAGAGAATTGCGATCTCTAATGAAAACACAATCCTCTTATGAGGTATAAACTCAAAAAGTAGGCAAAGTGCTTCAGAGGCCGTTGTTGTTAATAACTCGAGCGTCCAAGGAGACGCCAGACCCGTTTCGTTCTTGAGAGGCTTTCATTGGGAAGAGGGAAGAATAAGGGACTGGATTAGGAAAAGGCAGATGGGGAGGAGGAGGAGGAGAAGGAAGAAAGTAAAGAGGGGAAATGTACAGAAGAGAAAAGGAAGATGAGTGGAGCAGGAATTCAATCATAAGGGAATGAGTCACAAGATTAGTTAACGAAATAAAAATTATCATGAAACTGTTTCTGAACAAAGCTCTGGTGGGGGCTCGAGCTTTTGTAATGACGTTTAAATCATAAAAAAAACACGAAAACTTGGAGCTAAAACTCCTCATTATTAAAAAAAAAAATTTGTTTTACTAATATAAGTCCTTTGAGGGACAAGGCTTTACCGACAGGGAAAATTTAATTATCTTCTTCGACCAGAATGAAAAATGCTACAATAATTTTCCACCTAATTTTGTTTGTGAAACTATTATATGTTTATGAAAAAGAGACTTCCACTCTGCAGTCATAAAAATCATGTGAAACTTTTAATATTTTTTCTTTTTTATACCATAATCTCCATCCGAAATTCTAAAGCCAAAATCCCTTTCTTATTAGTAGTAAAATTAATATATATCAATACCTGAAATGCATATTTTTTTTAAATTTATATTTTTAGCAAATATCGTTATCATTGGTAACGAAATGAGGTGCAAGAAAATACCTGATATGAATTTTAAAATTCACTAAAATTGTAATTCGTATATGTCTATTAGCTGATTCGACTTTTCCCCATTTTATCATCATAAAGTTATGTAGGTAACTATAATGCCTTCCCCAAACATCACTGACAAATCAGCCACTTATTTCTTCGCCCAAAACCTAATCACTTCATTTCCATCAAGTAAATAAGCAAAGTCTGTTCTTGATTTGTTGTAATAAAAAAACAAGGGGGTGGAGGCACAGCATCTCAAGCAATAGAATTGGAGAGATAGACAGGATTGAAATAAAAAATTGAAAGGGTAGAGACAAGATTGAAGCGAATTAAAATTGTGCAGATACGACAGGATTGATGCGATAAAAATTGACAGATAGACACGACTGAAGTAATAAAAACTGACTGGTAGGCAGGATTAAAGCAAGGAAAACTGACAGTTTGACAGGATTGAAACAATAAAAATTGCCAGGAACAGGATTGAAGAAATAAAAAACTAAACAGATTAACAGGATGAAGACTATAAAAATGGACAGATAGACAACATTAAGGCAATAGAAATCGACAAAAAGACAGATCAAAGCAAACATTGACAGATAGGGTTGAAACAGTAAAAACTGACAGACAGACAGGAGTAAAAGCAATAAAATTGACAGATAAACAGGGGGATTTATGATAAACGTAATAAAAACTGACATACAGGATTAAAGCAATAAAAATTAACAGAGAAAGAAAAGGAAGAAAATTGACAGACAGAAATAATAGGAAGAAAATTGACAGACAGAAATAAAAGGAAGAAAATGACAGACAGAAACAAAAGGAAGAAAATTGACAGACAGACAGGGGATTGAAGTAATAAAAATTGACAGACTGGGTGAAAAGCAATTAAAACTGACTCTCAGGATTTAAAGTAAAAATACAAACTGACAGAAACGGATTTAAAGCAATAAAATAAACATTTTTTAAAAAGATAGACAAGCATCAAAAATAAGAAAAAATGGACAGATAGACACGAGTAACTCTTCCGTCTTCAAGGGTTGAGGTTAACATCGCAACGAAGTATAATGTTTTCTATCAAACGAAAAGACAGCTCATTCCAATCACCCACAAACTTAATAAATGGCCAAAGTACCGACAATAGCAAAAGGTTGCAGCCAACGAGACACTTTTCATTTTCGGACAAAGCGTAATGGCTACGAATTCCCCTTTGACTGAGAGCAGCAATAAAGTGGAGTATTGCTGTGCCGTCCCTCATATCAGCGGATTTTTTTTTTCAATCCATTTTTTATTCCGCGGCCACTCGTTTAATCTTCCACCTTCGTGGGGGGCAGAAATGGGCGGTTCAACTCGAGGCTACATTTTGTGCAATGCAGTATACGACAGCCTTTCCTGTTATCATAGCGTCAGATTTGACTGTTCATACTTTTTGATAAGCATTTGGTCTAGACTGGAGGCCAAGAGCTTGCTGACAAAATTGTTGGAAGTCAAGTAATTAGCATCTCAAAAACTGAGATCCCATCTATAGTTGCTGGATTAACTTTATAGTTTGTGAGGTCAGGTTTGCTTCAATATTTTTGCATTCTTTTTTGCAAGCGTTGTAAAGCATTGGTTGAAATATGAAATGTGGATATATTATTGTTGTCTGTCAATCAAAGTGATTTTCATTAAACATGGTCTGATTATTTGTCCAGATTTTTTACCCGTTGCAATTGCCCCATCTGTTGTTGGTAACGGACAATCGAAGACAAAGAAAGTTAAGAGTACTTTAAGTGACCCTTCTAGTTCGAGATTATTACAGCACAGCTCTCTATACAAAGTGCAGTCCCTACTGCCGCTTCATCCAAGGTGACATAAGACCGTCGCCCCGTAATCAGTATCATTATTCTAAAATTGCCCTTATGTAATATTTGTTCTATGGGTATTGAATGTGTATTTCTTTTGTTATAGATGACGATAAATCTATAGCTTAAAGATGTGGATCTTTTATTTGCCAGTGAGTGATAAAAAAAGAACAGTGAATAAGTGGCAAGCAAGAACAAATTCTGGTTTTTCTTTCAAGGGATTTCAAGCAAGAATTTTTATTCCTCCCGACTTTCATATCGGATTTAGAAAGACTAAGATAAGGATCAAACAGAAAGTTAGTTATGTTTATGCTTTATGATTTGGTAATGAATCTGTGTTGGTTTCTTTTAGTGTGTTAAACTCAGTCTCAATACAGTAGTTACAAGATGAATGTCAAAGGGAGGATGCCTCAATTTTTACACCGTTAGTGGTTTTAAAAAAATGCATGTACTCGCCATATAAGTGTATGCATACATATTTAAACTGGTAAACGAATCGACTATGAAAATATTTCATAGTAAAATGAACGGCATGTTCTCTTAATTGGCAATATTTCTGGAGTCAGAAACGTTTTACGACATAAAAGTTGTAAAATAAATATTTGAAAAATTCAGGAACCATTTTTCCAGCTATTCTGTGACTGAATAAACCTTTGATAGAAAACGTTAATCATCGATTCCTTCAAGCGGAGTTACATGGATTTTTTTTGATCACAAAACTCAATTATTAGATTTAAATCCATCAACAAAAAGAAGAAAAAAATGAATGAATGACGAGAATAAACTTGAAAAGGGTCGTTATCATTCCATCGACAGATTTGCAGAGTTTTCACGATAAAGTTTTCTTTTCCAATTCACCTTATTGGTGCTAATGATGTCTTTCTCCTTTCATTTATTTTATTTTAATTTTTCGGTGGTTATAAGCGGTATTGAAGCATGCTACTTCATCGGAATTTTAATCTTGGTGTTGTTGTCCCGTGGAAATAAGTAGATCTTTTCTCACTCATTCTTCCTTATCGTAACAACCTCTTACATAAAGGGCGCGCTGATCGCCGACTTTCGGGGAATTATCTATTTTTAGTTTCATACAGTTTTTGACTGGTATATATCTAAATAATCATGTCTTGAACTAATATTGATGACAAAATTTTAGATAGGTTTTTACTTACATATTTCTTCACCGCTTTTTACCACATCCTGTGAACGACATTGAGCGAAAAATTGTCACAAGTTTCTGTGCGACTTTTTAGGTGGAAGTGACACATATACTTCATTTCCTACTAAAATTCAAATTATCTACAGTAAAACCGGCTCTTAATCTCATATCAGAGTAATTATTTATCGCCCTGTGAGCCAAATTGAGCGAAAAATCGTTGCTCAATTTATGTATGACTTGCATAATCGTGGTAGTGGAAAGTGAGAAATTTACTTTAGTGTGATACTAAAACTACCCATTTTCCACGATAAGTGCTGGTTTGTTCTCTAAAAAAAATATCAAATCAGAGTAAATATATATCTATGTAGCTCAATATTTGTCTATCTGCCCCTCCAATACCTGAACGGGAAAACAGGTACAATATTAGCGTTATACCTCGTGGTGGGTAGTGCCGTCAGTGCAACTTATGTGGTGCACTGTAGGCATTACTTAAGGTTCTTTGCAGCGTGCCTTCGTCCCCTAGCTGCAACCCCCTTTCGTGCCTTCTACTGTACCTCCTTTCATATTCTACCTCTTCCATCTTACTTTCACCCTCTCCTAACAATGATCCATAGTGCAACTGGGAGATTTTCCTCTTCTTACGTCTTTCAAACCTTTTTTTTTTACTTTTAGTCAATTTCCTTTTCAGCACTGAATGATCTCATAGGTCCCACTGCTTTGTGGCCTTTGGCCCCAATTCTATATTCAACTCAACTCAGTGCTAGCATATATCGGTTAGGAAGAAAACTTTATATATATATCCAAGTCTATATTTCACATGTTGCTGGTTATGCAAATTTCTAACGCAAGTTTACCCTCATTATAGGATATGGCTTTGCTTGATGCATTTCTTCGACACATCTCAGCGATAAGCGATCAATATTTTCATTCTTTTTATTTACGTTTGTTTTATCGCTGATTAGAGCAACGTTCTTACCGAAAAGCAGCTTTCTAATTCTATACTTATGGTTAACAGCACCTGAGTGATCATGCGGTCACTCGTCTGTCTGCAACACCCAGCAAAATTTCTAGTGAGTTCTGATTCAATTATCATGTTAATAATATATTTTACATTAAAAGTTTTTGATTAAACATCTCACATAGACCCCACTCATGAGGTGTACACGATAACAGATCAGGCCCTTTTGGGAAATTGTAATTTGGGCTGATCTTGCGTTTGCTTACTCCTCACTTATGTCATTACAGTGACAGTTTTACGTAGAAGAGTTTTCGTTTTCCTGGTTGTCTAAGGCAAGTTCATAAGCATTCCTTGCCACTTACATCTCCAATCATGCATAATGAATTCATGAGATCAATCTAGTCATTTCATTTATCATAGAGATAAATTCCACAGTAACCTTCCAGATACTGCTTCCCAACAGCCCCCTCTCACATAAATATTCAATAGGCTTAGCATATTTCAAAAGCTTTAGTTCAGCTTTTTCAAGTTTATACGAATTCCACTAATCTTGTGATGTAGACCATATGCTGTGCTTGTCTTACTTAACATTTCCCTCAAACAAGAGTCAGAAATCGGTGTTCAATCCTCAAAACAAAGCCCCTTAGTTATAAAAGGATTTCTTGTCAGTTTTATCATTTGTGGGGCATCGGCAAATACGACGATTATTTCCCTATCATGATATGGATTTTTTTAAAATTGCAATTTGCTTTAATTTCATTGGGTCTATGAAAAGCCTTACATAATCTATGATTGTTCGACACTAGATCAAGATTATATGCAATTACAGGGTAACCTGCTGTCTATTTCCACTTCGCCATCTCATGGACACATGATTTGTCAAATCATAAAAGATAGGTCGTCTCCATTTAGCGGGCAGACCCCTCAGCATGATAAGCTAAACTTTTCCATAAGGTTTATTTAATCTACATATAGATGTTCCTTTACCATTATTCCAGTACTTTGCGATGTTCATCTCATCAAAAGGTATTACGGCTAACCTTTCTTCTACAGTAAAAGTTCTAGCTTTCTTTTCACTAGTGACAAAACTGAGGCTTATATACCTGGCTCACGAGGAAAACTTATAGTTGTCTTTCGCGTGACGTCATGCCCCCATTGGCGAGCCAGGTAGCCCATGCGTGTCGTCAGACCAACCTATACCAAGACCGTGATATTGATAGCATATTTTTTATAGGTTGCGAAGAAAAACGTCGGGGGGGTGTTCATGACCGTCTCAGCCATACCTTTAAAAATACTCACTGTCTTATCATGTTTTTATCATAAAAAAATTCAAATTCTATTTTAACTATGAATCTTAAATCAATTTTTTCCTTCTTTTCCTGAAATTGCTTTTTAAAGTCCAAAGCGCATAGATTTCTCACATTCATGATGTCAAATAATTGGTTGAAAATTGTGATGTACTTGATTGTTATCTCGCATCCTCGAAATTATCTGAAGTCATTATAGAGACAAAATTGCTGGGATTTTGCTACTGATTCACTGAGTAGTTGAGCTGCTGGTTTAACATTCATCTTTAGCCTGAATATTGTACCATTAATCTATATAAATCCATTTAATTAAGTTTTCTTCATCAATAAATTGTTTCCTATCACCAAACGAGTTTCTTCGACATATGACAGCGATCAAAGGAGATGCAGACTTGTTCCTGAGTTAGTGGATGTGGGAATGAAGTTTTCAATACATCATGGTATAAACAACTTCACAATTGTTTTATCATTGCAGCATTGTTAGACAGACCATCAAGTATCAATGATATATCAGTAACCCAGCTGAATGAAGTCTACTTAAACATTGCTGAATCAAATTTACTCGTTTATGAGAAATAAGATCTGTAATCAACAAATATCCAGCAATCATTTTCTGCAGTTACCATAAATACAAGAGCCTGTCTAGCTAAGGGAATGCTATCATTATCTAATTATGTGCCCCTATCACCAACCCATAATATATTTTCACATTTCATATTCTACCTGCTGTTTGATTGCCTTTTCATCCATGATTGAAAGAACAAATTAGAAGTTTCCAATGCTGCGTCAGCTTTCATCTTAATGCTGAAAAAGAGAGATTCGTGAATCCGGGTTTGCCATCCTCTTGTTGACACCACTTCAAAATTGTTCTGATTTGCGGTAAACATATATCAAATATTTTCCGAACATAGCGATATGCATGAGGGGAATATAAGTGAAGGGTGAGGGCCAAACTTCTGTTCTGGGGAATCCTTACCCCAAGATGGAAGACTTATATTCTTTGCAAATTTCCTTTTTAAATTAAAGGATCTGGCACACTTCTTGTAATACGTCCAGCCTTATGGCGCACATGAAAGATTTGCTAATTCCACAATGAAACATTATTTAGATCTCTATTCTTTTTGACAAGACGATGGTTAGATTCCTGCAATAGTTTTTCCTTTTTTCTTAATGATTATACCAGAGTTAGAGCATCACGGGGTTTTCGCTTTACGCTCTGATTAGGGAAGCAGGTTTAATATGGATCTCGTCTCATCACGGGTGGATGCGAAGGCTTCTGTAGGTTTGGGTTTTATTACTTTGAACGCTCCTTTGTAAGAATATCCTTCTCGGCGGTTTCTAAGAAATGTAATTTACTGAAATAATTTATTTCAGAGACTGAAATAAATTGATTCCAGTAAATTACATTTCAACTTGTTGCTCAATAACCCGATGAAAAAAAAAGACTCTCCTTCTCTATATTAAGAACTGCAGTTAATTCCTCGTATCTGGGGGTGGGTACAAGTTTTAACAGACATAATTGAATTTTGTCACTTCTGTGTAAGCTGACATCTTCTTATCATTTTTTCTATTTGTGAATAAAGCTTGTCTTGGATTACAACCCGCTACGCATAAAAGATTTCCTGTGAAATTTTAAACTCATCGGAAGGGTGTATTCACTTAATGGAATTCGTAAGGGCGGTCATTTTCATAAAGTGATTTGCTTCTGACACAAATAATTCGCCATTTTCTGCATTTGACAATCCCCGCGCAGTAAACTACGAAGATTAGTATTTTTTACATTTTTTCGTTTTCAGTATGGAACGTCAACATCTATATATCGATGCTAAAACCTCCGGAAAATTAATCTAAAGGAAAGATAATTAAGAAAATTGTGGAAGATAAATAAAGGATCTAGTCGAGCATTGGTCAGGAGGAGGGTTCATACAGCATCCAGGTTCTGGAAACTGTCATTGAAGCATATTTAATATTGTTCTCCAACTGTTTTTATTTAGTGTCTTAAAAGCGTAACATATAGCATCGCCAGTGTGCTCACCATCCTTCCAGTCTGTTTTTCGTTATTCCATTTGGTGCCTCATGAAGCTCTTTCTGAGATTCGTATTTTTTCGATTAAAAGGTGACATGAATGAATACTGGGATTGAATCTCGACAAATGAGGCTATACTTTGTGGCTATCTTACATATTCTTTTAATGTTAAAATTAATAAATTATCCCTATTTCTTCATCTGCAGTGGGAGGCAGGACTCATTGGTTATTCCAACGGTTGTCCAGTGAAGACGACAACAGTTTCCCACCAGGTAAGACAACTGATTTGCATTTCATGGTATTCTATAAGTATATAAGTCATACCTGTGACCTCCTTTCTTCATTTTGTTTGCCTGTGGTAGAATGTGATGTTGACGGTACCCGCCTTTTTTTAGAGAAGCCTCTTTTGAATATTTCCCGGCCACATGTCTTTCCTTGCACACCGCTGTTAAAAAGATCAACTCTATTGACTTTAATCCCAACATCTCGTTAATTTATGCCTCAATGAACGCGAAGCTTCAAACTAAATGATTTATGCAGTTACCTGCTATCGCTAATTCGCATACGGTTTATGCGAATTAGATGACTGATTAATTTTAATGGGTTGATTTCTATCCTGACGAGAAATAATGTCAATAATGATGCCTATGCGATCGACAATGCTCTTGACAAATTAGTCACAGGAACACAAATTAGATAAACGATTAGTTAGGAAAATAACTATAATACAGATTCCGAAATGAATCGGACATAGAAGAAACTGGAGGAAAAACACAATTTTACCTTTGGAATGAAGCACAACACTTCGTCCCGTCCTGTATTTCAGTTTCCAACTTTCACAGACGAAAATGATTTAAATTCTATGGAAAAAATATGTAACAAATAACGCGAAATATCAGCACAGGAAAGTCAGTTGCACGAGGAAAATCTGCTAGAGTTCCCCCACTTGGCAAGTGACATTAATTTGCCTGTTAAGAAAATGCTAGAAAATATATATGAAAAAACATTCTAGGTTCTTTGGACTGCGAGGAACTTATGTGAATAAAATTGAGGATAATTAATGCGAGACAGCTCATTAGGTCTGAAGTTTGGGCGCTGCTCTAACAGTCAGTTTCAAAGGGTGCGACAGTATTTTAGTTTTTCAGTCATATTTCGTAATTATGATGCAAATACGAGTGTGATATTTATACGTTAACCATATACACATTACACACGTATGTATATCTATATATATATATATATATATATATATATATATATATATATATATATATATATTATATATATATATATATATATATTATATATATATATAATATATATAAAATGAATTTATGCACTTACATATATATATATATATATATATATATATATATATATATATATATATATATATATATATATATATATATATATATATATATATAAATGAATTTATGCACTTACATATATATATATATATATATATATATATATATATAAATATATATATATATATATATATATATATATATATATATATATATATATATATATATATATATATATATATATATATATATATATATATATATATATATGTAAGTGCATAAATTCATTTATATATCTTTATATATATATATATATATATATATATATATATATATATATATATATATATATATATATATGTGTATATATATATCTATATATATATATATATATATATATATATATATATATATATATATATATATATATATATATATATAGATATATAAATGTATTCATGCACTTACATGATATATATTATATATATATATATATATATATATATATATATATATATATATATATATATATATCTGTATATATATATATATATATATATATATATATATATATATATATAATATATATATATATATATATATATATCGTGTGTGTATAAACTCTAAGGCAATTACTATATACTTTTGCATTCCTCATCTAAAAGTCTTACAATGAAATACCTTGATATCAAGCATTTGAGAAAGTATAGGTGAACAACCTAATGTCCATATAGATACGGTGTTCTGAGCGCATGAAAGCCTATTAGTGAGATAGTGCATTAGCTGGTCCACTCACTCACGGCCAAATATAGAGACTCACTCGCCTCCATACGCCAGCGGAAAAGATATACAATCACAGTTATTTATATAATAATCTTATGGCGATGAACTACCTGTTGATCTTAATCCTGATGTGCGGGAGTATCTTCGACCCGGGACTCATGTTTTAAAGTGTTGCAGTGAAGCATAGTCAAAGTTTGTGATATATATGTGTATATATATGTGTGTGGTGAATGCATTTGTGTGTATAATATCATATAATATATATATATATATATATATATATATCTATATATATATTATATATATATATATGTATGTATGTATGTATGTATGTATGTAATGTGTGTGTGTGGGTGTGGGGGTGTAGTGCGTGTAATGCAAGAGTGAAGCTAACTTCATTTATATCTTAATACCTGGCTAATATAATGTCTTTAATTTGATGACTTACAATAGCAGTTTTAATGAAATGAATCCAAAAGCGAAATGCGAAGTATTAAACGCTACTTGTTATCAGTAATGAATGCACTGTCTCAAACTAAAATCATAGTTTTAACCATAAGAGACACGGAAGCTTAGCCAAAGTCCAGAATGTATAAAACTAAATATATTAATTTTGTTGCTTATATTTATCTACAACTTTTTTCATTATGAAGGCATCGAGTTTAACAAATCAGGACCTAAATTTAGAACACTTCCATCATTTGATTTGATGAAAACAAGATTCAATGATATTCCTTTTAACTGTGTCGCTACATGGCTTTAGGGATCTTGCTTGACTCCAGTTAATAGGATGATCTAAATCTTTCGTATATACGAATAATGCATTCGATATTTGCCCAGTTCTCACAGAATATTGGTGGTGTTGATTCGTTGTGAAAGTGATTTTTTTTCCAGTTTTGGTCCGTAATATTTATTTTATCACATTGTTTACAAAGAATATATATGCAGCCAGAAATAATTTTAGGATCATTTTTTATTGCCAAACTTTTAACATTAATATTACTGAAAATATTTAGGTAGAAAAGCTTAAAAATTTATAGGAATCTCTAAAAATCTTCTTTCATCATTCGTAATTGAGAATGTTGTGATTACTAAATTTCAATTAGGTCATAACTTAAATAAAATGTTTTTCTTTTCTAGCTCATTTCGAGCTAAATCTACAAAATATCTTTGGTATTGAAGTTTCATGGCTATCATAAATATCGATTTAATCTCTTGTCAATTAAACTGTGAGCTATAGACACGCAAGAGTGTGAAGTTCCTTTTTTTATTGGCCAGATTTTCAAAGGGAAGAAAACAGTTTAAAAATTCCTTTTTTTATTTGAAAAATCCATCGCAGCTATTATGTTTGCGTTTTTAAAACGCATTTTTCGTTTCCGTATCCAAAGTTGTCATCCTCAGTGGCGTGTGTGTGTGTGTGTGTGTGTGTGTGTGTGTGTTGTGTGTTTCTGTAGAGCATCAAAGGAAAGTTCATCTGATACCCAAAACTTTTTTTATGGATTCGTTAATTAGCGTCCTTTCCATTTTATATTTTACCAAATTTTTCTTTCTTTTTCTTTAATGAAAATGAAAAGTTGGGACTGGGGCAAAATACCGATCGTGTCATTTTCACAGAGTAGTGGAGGTTTTTAATTGAGAAACGAGAAGAATGAGGTAATGGAAAATGATTCCAATGAAACGCAATCAAGTTTCTAGAACTTTTTGTTTTCTAAACTTGAATAATATTGAAAGCAAAGTAGAAGGGAGGTTTTAAGTGACCATCAATGCAGTTCTCCGAAATCGTGACCCATTACGACTACACATTGATTAGCCATTTCTGAATAAAGCACGGCCATCGCTATCATTGCATGAAGTCATTTGAAATCCGTATAATTTGGAATAGTCGGCCGTGAATATCGAGATACTTCAGGATGATGCAGTGATCTCGAATTTCCGGAAATGTTTTCTGATATTCTGTGACAGTACATAGCAGGAGCACCAAATAAATAAGGTTTGTCCGTTGTGGGTTTTTTAGTTTTCTGTAAAGAAAAACTAATGAGATGGCGATTTGTCTGTCCTTCCACACTCTTTCTGTCCGTCCTCTATATCTTAAAAACTACCGAGGCTAGAGAGTTGCAATTTGTATATGATTATCCACCCTCAAATCATCAAGCATACCAAATTGCAGCC
Source organism: Macrobrachium nipponense (assembly GCF_015104395.2). Lineage (NCBI taxonomy): Eukaryota > Metazoa > Arthropoda > Malacostraca > Decapoda > Palaemonidae > Macrobrachium > Macrobrachium nipponense. The sequence continues at coordinate 146,217,796 of NC_087202.1, read as the reverse complement.
CCCTATCCTCAGTTGTTTTTATTTTATTTACTGTTAAGTTAAACCATGATCGTGCTTCTGGCTCCGCTTTAGGTGCCAACAACCAGTCCGCTACGAAAGTTTGGCGCAATTTTTTACTAGTGTTTACTTTGGACAAAGTTAATGGCCGCTCATGTCAGTATTTGGTTACAAAGGAATTGCAAATATTTCTGAGAATTCTTAATGTTGCCAGACTTTTCTTCTTAAAAGTCCGTGTAATAATGGTAACTCAGAGTATAAGTTTAGGGAGGTTGAGATATTGCCATAGGTTTAGATATCAATAAAAATTAATTACAGTTCTAACGTCAATGCGAGGTTTGTGTCCTTAATGTAGCAGTTAAGATCTGGACCATCGACGGATCGTCTTTCGTTTGACAATTTTTCCTAAGTTGTATTTTAAGAGAGATCTTTGTCACATTCACAATTGCACCCACTATGCAGTAAGTAAGAGCCTCGCTATCGAACGTCTCGGTTTCCCGAGGTCCTTAATCCCTCACACCGTAGGACTGTGGAACGTCCTCCCTGAGGATGTCGTGCAATTGGAAAGTCAGGAGTTCAAGCGAATAAAATGCAACGTACTACTAGCCTATAACAATGTTCCTTGTATTATAATAATTCACTTACATTTTTATTTAATTATTGATTAACTTATTTGTTTATTTTTGTGGTAAATAACTTATCTTCTCTTTCTGCATTTCCTTGACTGTCATTTCTTTAAATAAACACCATATTTTTAATTTTTATGTCTGAATTCCAAGTCAGTGGCCCCTGAGAGCGTGTTTCATATGAGTAGGGTTCATCTCCTGATTGATAATAATGATAATTATAATAACAATAATGTACGTAGTGTGAAATAGTGTTGTTCATTTTTATTTCTAAGGAGCGGGTGCTTACAGATACAATGAGGTTCGTTTTCAGTGAGTATTGATGGGATCCATAGTATGGGACGGACGTCTTTCTTTTCTTTTAAGATGCAATTTACAATTTGCTATTCATTTTTTATATTTCTGTTTCAGCTCCGAGATTCCCTTTTCTGGTTTTCTCTTTCCCTTACCGACTCAGATTCTATTTCATTCACAGTTGTGTTCGAATCTATATGCTCAAAAATGAATTTCAAATCTAGCTTTTTTCTTTTTTTCACCCTCATTCAAGAGCAAAGAGTAACGCTACCTCGGAATTTCTCCTAAAACCCAAACAAGGTTACGCTTCTCACTTCCAAAAAAAAATCATTTGCAACTAACGGCATCAACGCTGCCAATGTGATGCAGGGAAGGTGCCTGTCACGACCTCTCCTGTTTGGATGAGCGTTCTCGAAGAATTTTGTTCCTCGTATAGTTAGGAAACAGAAATATAGCGAGCGAACTCCTCCAAGGGTCAGGCGTTGTGTCGTGCAAGAGAAGCCGTATGTTCGTGTGAGCCTCTTTTCGGTGATGATCAATATTCCTTTCTTGTCACCGTCTGATTTGATCAAGGGTCTCCTTCCTTGCGGGTCTCAGGGTGACTGTCAACAAAGAGGCTTCAATAATCAATATAGTGGTTTTTGTTATGGCAAAGTTTCTGCTATTCAGATCCAAAATATACAGACAGTATTATATTTATTCTTGCCTGGTTTTTCTCTTCAATATATATTGCACCGGTGACTTTTTGTTGATGTTTTTATAAGAACATCTTATCTCCCAGGAATCGACCCAAAAAAGGATGGGTAGAAGCGGCCCCCCCCACCCAACCCTGACCCCCCATGAGCAGCTAGGGAAGGGACGCTCCTACACCCGCTCCCGCAGTGAGACACCTCAGAGGACTGACGCACATCTACCTAAATAACCTCCCTCCACTCCCCCCCCCCCCCCCCCCCCCCCCCCCCCCCCCCCCTCCCCCCCCTCCCCAATCCCACACCCCACCAGCCTCGGTCCCCTGGCGTAGTGCAACAGATAAGAAAGAGCGACCAGTCAGCTGTGCGAAGCTTCCCCCAATTTCTTCAGTAGATCGTATTTCTCTCTTCCACTGGCGACCTTTTACAGGAAGACCTAAAAGGAACCGAAGAAGGTATCATTGGAAAGATGAACCGATCATTTCTCCGTAGTGCCGTCAGTTCAAACCTCATGCGGTGCACTGTAGACATTACTTAAGATTCTTGCAGCGTCCCTTCAGTCCCTAGCTGCAGCCCTTCATTCCCTTTTACTGTATCTCCATTCATATTCTGTGTTTTCCTAACTTACTTTCCGCTCTGTTCTAACAAGTGATTCATGATTGGAATGCTTTGAGATTTTCCTCTGTTGCACCTGCCTCTTTATTGTCAGTTTCCATTACAGCGCTGAATGACCTCATAGGTGCCAGCGCTTGGTTTTTTGGCCAAGTTTCCATATTCTGTCTATCTTCTGTCAAGATACGAAAGTCTCGAAGAAAATCATTTGCTTTCTAGACGAGAGGAAGGAAATCCTGGGAAGGCGGGATGGAGGAGGAGGATGTCAGCGGCGAAGGTGAAGCTTAGCGACAGATGTTTTCCTCGGTGTGGAGTTCCATCTCGGGAAAAACTCATCCATTATGGGGTAATGGAGCCTTAATATCACATTCCTTGACTTGGTTAAGTGCGAGCCACAACGCTCACCTTACTTTCCAGAAACTCGAGACTGCGATTATTGTTAGTAGGAGCCTCTGGATCAAGAATTCTTAAATTACTTGCGTTTCTAAATAAAGAGTTGCACGAGGCTATAAGACAAATTTCTTGAAATAAATTTCTCTCTCTCTCTCTCTCTCTCTCTCTCTCTCTCTCTCTCAAACAATATTCACTTCAACCGTTTTTGAGATTTTCCTTTCCTTTGTATTACACCATAGCTACTTTTGGTGTCTACTCAGAATTTCACCTCCTGTGGAATAAAGGTTCTGACGGAATTCAGTTACTATTGTTAATATGCCCAGAGTTGGTGCCCTCTTCTCATTTCCTGTTAGCTGTCGGGATGAGAGGTTGCAGAAATTGAATTCATCTCCTATTTCTTTCCATTCCAAACGGTGATTATTTAGTGATTCCAGTTTTCTTTCGTGCATGGACTGTATTTCCACTCTTGCTCTACTAAGACGATTATATATCCAGGTCAAGAGGGGGCGGGCAATGCACTCTTGGGTATGTCTCTATTAGAAACAATTATTGATATTGTTACCGATCAGAGAAACAGTGCTATAGTAAACATGTTAGAGAATGTTTTTATCCATACGTGGTCTAAAGCAAGAATCTTGTTCATCGAGAGAAATGTAATAGAAAGAGCATGTATTCAGTATAGCGAAAATAATAAGTTTAATGGTAGCATAAGTTATTCAGGACAGGGTTGCTCTTTCTACATGTGAAAAATCAGTACAAATTCTGTAATATATTGACTTAAGTATTCACTTAATTACTTATTAGGCCTCATTAAACTGTTAACATTTTCTTTTGGACGAACTATGTCTGCTAGACAATTTAGGTTTTATATTACCTTTTAACAGTTCTAATTACCATTGACCATTTTACATATTGGCTTTATGTAAGTCTTGAGGTCAAAATGTAAACATATGTACGGTAGATTTTTCTTAAATGATTAGTCCAATCAAGTTCCTATTCCCAAACTGTAACAGAGTACCGCGACCTTCCCTGAAAACAAGCCGGACGCTAAATCTTAAAAGCTAGCCATAGAATCTTCTTGAAAATAATTTCAATTTCATTTTGTTTCCCCCACTAATGTTACCTGTGTGTTTCGTTACCAACCAAACTTAACCTAGGGGCATGGCTAAAAATACCGGGCTGGTGCAATACTAATATATACCTCGGGAATTTGCTCCCCCGAAAGAGGCCTGATGTGTGGGATAAATTAAGAACTTTGTCTCCTTTTTCTTCTCTGGTTTCTTCTTCGTTTTCATTGTCAGAAACCTGATGACCATTCAGTTGTAAAACGGTAACTATTTAGTTTTTCCCTTCCCGATTTGTGGGATGACTATTTGCACGTTTCTGCGTTGGAGAGAGAGAGAGAGAGAGACGATGAGAGAGAGAGAGAGATGAGAGAGAGATAGAGAGAATTTCACAGGTTAGGAAACTCAAAACATTTTAAGGAGTATAACCTGATAATAAAAAAGTAAAATTTCATAAATTATAAAACTCAAAATACTAATAAGAGGAAGGTGACCCTAACGAGGGGCTGACGTAAAGCAAGACAAAGGACTAATTCATTCTAGGTCCTGCAGTTTGAGAATATGAAGTATTGCTCATAAAACTTGATTCTAGAATTTTCAAATCTCACATACTGTATGAAATATGTATCAAATACCCTTTTTCGTATTTATGACAGAGTATTTTTCTAATAAGTCTGTCTCCATAGGGGATAGTGTCGTCAGTGCACCTCACTGTAGGCATTATTTGATGTTTTGTGGCAACGTTCCCTTCAGCCCCAAGCTGCAACTTTTTATTCCTTTCACTGTACCTCTGTTCATATTCTCTTCCATCTCACTTCCACCCTCTTCTCACAATTTAATAATCGTGCAACTGCGAGGTTTTCCTCCTATTACACTATTCACACCTTTTTAATAACAGTTTCCGCTTCAGCGCTGAATGGCCTCATAGGTCCCAGTGCATGGTCTTTGATCTAAATTCCCCCTTCGATGTGGTACAGCCTTGACGTGGTGAGGGGGTTCTTAAACCCCAGGAATTTGTTCCCGGGACTGAGTCCAAGAGTCCCATAAATGATTATATTGGGTTAATTTTTGTGGAATTTTCCACCTTTGCAAAATTTTATTGGACCTGATAAATAGGAAAAGGTATCATAGCTGGGACTGGGTTTATGTCCGAAGCTAAATAGTAGTTGTTGTGATAGGACATGAACTGTCCGATAATGTTCGGACCTGAGAGATATCAGATTGATAGCTGAAAGGCGGAACTATTCTCCTGCCGTCGGTGGATGCTGGATAAAAGACAAAAACTGAAAAACTACGAGAATGAATAAGAGTGTAGAAAAAATATTTGTCATGCGATTAGAATATTGCAGTGATTAACTCACTCTGAAACATGAAGACTGGGCAACCTGCGATTAATCTCAGCGTAGACATGAATCTCTATTTTTTGTGACGAGGAAGCGTTCTGGAGGCGACAGTTTATTTACCCGAAATGAATAATGTCTCCCACCCGTAGGTACAATTGCAAAAGGGTGTGGAGGTCGCGGTTCGAAGAGTTGAAGTTTTGTAAATAGTCCACTTCAAGGTGCCTGGGGTCTATCGGTGATTTTTGCAAGCGTTTTCCTCAGTTTTGTCCTTTTATTAATTTGTTTAGCTATTTTTGACTGAGTGGTAAATTTTCTTTCTATGTTCTAGTGATTTACTCGTTCTCTAATCTAGGCAATAGGTCGCGTTACGTCAAACTAGATCAAGATTTCAAATTAATATTCAACAATAATGTAATGCCCCTCAGCTCTGTTTCTCATTATAAACATTTTCCAATTCTATTTGTCTTCCTTTGCGAAAGAGAATAATTTTTATTCTGTCCCGAGAACAGTGTGTATGTCTCAGTCAGTTATTTAAGCTCTCTATTAATTTATGATATGTTAATTTTTGAAGGAATTTGACATCGTTGTTTAATGTTATGGTCACATATTCGGTGACAAAATGGTTTTCCCTCTGGCACATCCAGAATCAGCTGCACAATAAGTGTCAACTTTGAATTTTGGCAAAATGGTTATTCTCTTCACATGTAATAAGAACTAAAAATTAAATGGAGATACGATTAACTTGAACTGGATGTCATTTCTTCCCCTCACTACTTTGCCAAGAGAAAAACCGCAATGATTTTTATATTTCTACTTTATTTCTTTTACTAGAGACTGGAGATTACTAATAGTAAAATTAAAAGACAGTATTTTGTAAGTTTATATCATTATTGGAGGCTTTCTTACTGATTCATGTAATCCGTGAGTTCGGGATTATGAAAAAACAGGTAAAAAAAATGGCCCCAAATTTCTTTGACACGATCATGTTTTAATGCTGTATGAACCTCTCAGCCACGGCTAACTTTAATCTTAAATAAAGTACAAACTACTGATGCTAGAGGGCTGCAATTTTGTATGTTTGATTATTGGAGGGTGGGTGATCATCATACTAATTTTGATCCTTCTAGTTTAAGTAGTTTTGTAAGATCTGAGGGCGGACAGGAAAATGCGGACGGACAGACAAATCCATCTTTTACAGATAACTGCTCTCTTCTGACAAAACGATTATAAATTTAAATCTTTTTAAGGAAAGCTAAATCTGTTGTCGTCGTTGGGGTTCAGGTTTGTGAGTCGTCGAGGGTAGTTTGAGCGAGAGGGAGGAACTGAAAAGGCGGCTTCACTGGAGATGGGAAGGTCTCCTCCTCATCCATTGCCGGACTGTGGCGCCGCAGAAGTTTAGTGGTTCTTGTTCCAAATATTCATTTGGACCCGTTGATCCGCAAGCTTTCGATTCCCTTCATCTCGAAAGGAATAATCCCTTTCCTTCACGACTTTCGTGAAGAAAAGTGGTGAAAGAATCTTAGACAGAAAGAAAGAACATACCCCAGAGATAGTAAGAAAGGAATTAGTTATACAGGAAAGAGTTTCGGAAAGTCATATCACCCGAAATGTGATTTTTCATATCGTTTCCATCAGGACGAAATTCCGAGAGAGTTGCTAGACCTCCTGTATGAAGAGTTAAATCTGTACACGTATACTTAAATGCGTCGACTGTCACCATAACCAAAGATCGACAATTTGATTCAGCAAAAAAAAAAAAAAAAAAAAAAAAAAAAAAAAAAAAAAAAAGCTACTCTGAGGGTTAAAAAACATCCTCTGAGAAGTGAGAAGTTCTCCTTTCAGCATCTTTGAGGATTACCTGGAAGTTTCTTGTACTGATTTATTTCTGTCAAGTTGAGATTTCTAAGTAAAGAACTGTTTTCACAGGAATTAGGCATAAAACATTAATTGAGGCATGTGCCTAAGAGCCTGTACATTATAATGTTTGGCAGAAAACATGGAACAGTGGTGAGATAAAATGTGTTATAACGCAGGTTCATGTAGAATACGTTTATATGGAGTTAATAGAAATAGATATTTTCCCACGAACGCTGATGAAATGTAGAAAAAATCCGTATAATGTGAAAATGGTTCATGTATATGTTATAACAGACATACGAAATAGAATTTACATTTTCTTTTCCGTTAAATCAATGACGGCAATTAGTGACGTAGGATTAATGAAAGAATGAATTCAACAGAGTCTCTCATAAGACACTTATTTCACCTCTTCATAACATCATAATTCTCCTCTAGTTTAAATGGAAGACCTAAGATTATGCCTGTGATTTTAAACACCGCCTGATATTGATAAAATAATATTACGTGGACCTGTTATTCTTTCATCAGTGAGGGGGCATTGAAAAAAATGAATAAATAAATAATTCGAGAGTAATGATTTATATTTTGTTTAGAATTTTTTTTAATACCACATTGTTATTAGTGTTTTTGCAGGGAGGGGGGAGGGGGCTTGGTACAATATTCACTTAGAATAACTCTGCTGCACTTCAAGATTTCCTATATTTTTCCAGTTCATTACGTTCTGGTCGGTTACATCGTTTTTGACGCTCTTAGTTTATGTCTGTCTGTGCGCTTGAAAATATGTCAGTCTACATGCTTTGCATGTATTTCCAAAAGTATATATATGATAAAGTTGGCTTAGACACAAATCAACGTAATATCCACCTTATGCGGCGGAAATTCAATTATAAGAAACTGACGGAAAGGCTTCCTTCCTAGAGAGGAGGAGTCAAGAGTTTGAATCATTATCTATAATTAAAGTTTTCTGTCTTTGGGTAACATAACGAAGTCTTACGTATCTGAAAGATTCAGCTGGAACAAAATAAGAAAATAAAAAGCAATTATGCTGTAGGTTGCACTTGTTAGTCTGTCAGTTTGCTTGTCAGTATGTTTGATGGCTCCTCCAAGCCAGCAGGAAAACGCACAAATTTCAGTACACAACTTCCCACGGGGCTTGAGACTCGCCATCAAAAGAAGCAGAGGGTGAGAGTGAGAAAAGGCAGTTTAGAGGAAAGGCATTTGCCTTCTCCTTTCATGCCGAGGTTCTTTTAGCTTTAATTGCAATTAGTCTGAAATGCCCTTTGCCTAGTTTCTTACTAGCAGGTGTTGCCGAGAGTGTGGAAGTATCTGTTCCTGATTAAGTAATATATGTACTACATTATATACATACGTGCATGCATATATATATATATATATATATATATATATATATATATATATATATATATATATATATATATATATTTATACATGCTAGTAGATGCTCTCCATTGCTCGCATTCGCCAATTCCCCATATCCGTATCATACCCATACCCGTAACGTACCCATACCAACTAGTGCAGGGGTTTTCAACCTTTGATACGCGCTCCCCATGACACTTGAATGAATGTTAGATGCCGACCTTTAGTGTGCTTTAGCAAGAACTTGCCTGAACCGGGGCACGAACCCACTGAGCCTTTCAAATCCAGGAACATCAGTGAAGCTTTTACCTACTACACCACCGCAAGAGGTGGTGTAGTAAGTAAAAGCTTCACTGACGTTCCTGGATTTGAAAGGCTCCGCGGGTTCGCGCCCCGTCCAGGCAAGTCTATTATCGAGAAAAAATTCCCCTTCGGTTAAGCATATATGAAAATATATTAATTCCGAGGTAGAGCAAATTAGATATTAAAGGACATTGTATCTCGATATATATATATATATATATATATATATATATATATATATATATATATATATATATATGCTACTTTAGCTTTAAAGAAATGCATATTTCCTCTCTGAAATGTTATGTAGAATTTTACAACATTTTTCAGATTCCTAGATAGCTTAGAATAGGATGTTTTAAAATGTGTGTTCCCTTCAGATTTCGCATTACGTAATGTAAAAGAATATATATATAATGTAAAAAAGCGAGAGATCTTCTTTGTCTGTTCGAAACTATGAATGTTTAAGTTTTATGTCAATATTGTAAGGTTAGAGGGTCTGCGAGATCTGTTTGCTTTCCTAAATCTGTCAACGCATGTGATAGCGAGAGAATTGAGTCTTGCGTTGTTATCAAAACATGTCAATCTTAATTGTAACTCAGCCTCCGTTCGATCGAGTAGAGTACGTCTTTTTTTTTTCTACAGGACTCGTCTTGTTTACGCAGATGTCTTTGATCAAAGCCACGTGCAGATTTGCACATTTCTTTATGAAAGATTGCGTCAGATTTCAAAGCTACTAGAAGCATTCGTGCCAAATACTTTTTTTTTGGTCACCCTCAGTCCAGTTTTCACAAGGGAAAAAAGATTTCATTAGATCATAGAACCTTGAGGCGGTTAGATCGCTCTCTTTCTCTCTTCTCTCTCTCTCTCTCTCTCTCTCTCTCGACATCATTGAGATTATATTAACGTAACGTAAATTGGTCACTCGTAATTAGAATTTCATATTTGATATTTCTTAGAGTTTTTTATTTAGTGTTATTTAGTTTCTTTTGTGGAATCTGAACAAACATTATTTCGTAACGGCGCCTGGTTTTTGTGAAAGTGTGATATACAAGCTGCAGCAAGAGAAAGAAAGAAGTTGGTATACCAAAAAGGTAAAGTGTTATATTTTTATTAGTTGCAACTAATAATGGATAGGGAGTGTGGTTAACTAATAATTGATAGGAACTGTGGTTAACTAATAACAGGTGGTTATGAAGGTTTGGTAAAAACTGTTGGTTATAATGTTTTGAGTGAAAAAGATTTACACTTTTACACATTGCTGATTTATTTTTGTGTTTGTTCCATTGTTTGTGCACTTGTTCATTTTCTTATTGAAGTGTGTCTTTTTATTTTATATTTTTGTTTGCATTCACAATTTAATTGACTTAGTATTTTCATTGCTTAATCATTGCACATTAATTAAATTTAACACTTGTGAAATAATTTGCATTTACTTAGATTTCTTTTCAAGCTTTATTATTGTCTAGCACTTGTGAATTAACCCTCTTACGCCAATTGGACGTATTAAACGTCGAGTCAAAATGTCTCCCGTATGCTGATTGGACGTATCATACGTCGACTCAAAAAGGTTTTTTTTTTAAATTCGCGTAAAAATACTTATAGGCTTACCAGCCAAAACTTTTGAATCACGGCGCCTTTGGGGGATTGCTGGGTTTTGGCACGGGATCCAAGGCGTTGTTTTTTTGTTTACAATCGCTACAACAGGCGCGCAAAGAAGCGCGCAATTTCTTTATTTCTTTTTTTTTCTTATCTCACTAAAAAGTTAATCCACGTGGACACATCTCCAAAAAATTATTTTGGTCATCTTTTGACATTAATTTTTGCCCCATTTGTTTTAAAATTATCCGAATAACATAAGAGTATTATATCAAGAAAACTGTGCGCAATTTCATGTAAAAATACAATAAAAAAATACTCGTGATTGGTAAGCTTTTGAATTATATCAGTTTTGAAATATTTTCATTTATAAAATAACGATAAGATGGCCAAACATTTCAAAACCTTTTCTTGGTCAAACGTTTTGGAACTGCTATACCGAAATGGTTCGTGGAAACAGGCAAATGTGTACAGCTAAAAAACTCTTATATTACTAGTAAATATTCAATCACTTTCCTTTATTTTTTTGTCAAACAAATTGGACCGTCTCGCTAGCACAATATTTTTCGACTTTATGATTTTGGTGAATTTACTGAAAAAACGTGTTTTTCCTTTTACGGTTCGTTTGAAGGCCGGTAACATCTTCCGATCAAATTTTTTGTTGCCGTGCGATTGTCCTAATGTTTTATTGGCACCATTTTAAATTTGCCGGTTACCATAAAGTTTTTATAATATGGAAATTGTGTCGCCAATTTCATGCAACAATACAACTCAAAAACAACCCATGGTTGTAGCCTTTTATTATTTTTTATCATTTTGAAATTTTGAATTTTTCATATTTTCATAAAATACGTTAAGTGCAAAAATTTCAAACTTTTCGGTGATCAACTTTGACGTCTAACCCCGAAATTGGTCGAAAAAAACGCCAATTGTAAGCTAAAAACCAACTCCTTATATTCTAGTAACTATTTCAAATCAGTTTTCTTCTTAATTTTGCAACGAAGTGGTGGAAGTCTCTAGCAACAAACATTTCGGTTTATTAGGTGGGAACTTTATGAAAAAAAAAAAAATATTTCCTTACGTTCCTCCGCGCAGTAACTTTCCTTCCAAAAAAATCAGAAAAAATTTTTTTTTGTTTTTTTTGTCGATTGTCGCAAATGTTTGCCAACCATTTTCCAAAATTTTAGAATGGTAGCCGTTACATAAACGTTTTATTTGTATGAAAATGTGCGCAATTTTTTCATGTAAAAAGTAATACAACTAAAGATATCGATTGAACGGTTGTAGCTTCTTCTTTTCCTCTCTCTTTTTAATTTTTTCCGAAATTTTTGTCATATTAAATGCACGATCAAATAATAGAAAAAAACCCATACGTTTGGTCAAATTTGACTACTTATCCCGAAATAGTTTTGGAAAAACCCCGCAATTGTAAAGCTAAAAACTTTCATTACAATTGTAGTAATAATACAAGATCCCATTTTAATCTTCATTTTGAAAACAAATTCGGAAGTGTTCCTAACACAATATTTAAGAATATGGTGAATTTAAAAAAACAAAAAGAAAACTTTCTTCCTTTCCCCCTCTGGCGTTGTTCTTTCCCTCTGCGCTCCGAATTTCGACGGCCGAAAAATCTACCGAAAATAAATACGTACGTGGTCCTAATTATTACCTAATAATTTACTCCCTTTTCATGTAAGGTTCCGTTTTGTATTAAACGTTTCTTAATATGAAAATGTGCGCTCGAAAATCATGAAAAATAACAACAAAAAATAATTGAAGGTTGTAGCTTTTCCCTCGTTTCCGAAAAATTTTAGTTTGCCTAATAAATAAAATATAATAACCTAATAAATTTCCTTTCGACCCCCCAATTTTTTTTTTTTGGTGTCAACTTTAAACTCGTCCGAAAAGTGGGCGAACTCCTAAATCTGCCATTCTAAATCTAAAAACTCTTACAGTATCGTAATATTCAATTAGATTTATCTTAAATTCTGAAACAAAATTGGGAAGTCTCTAGAAACAAATATTTTAGATTTACGAGGTGAATTTTTTGAAAAAAAAAAAAAAATTTGTACGTCTGCCGCGTTACAAAATTCGTAGCATCATTTTGTGATAATATTTTTTTCCCGGTTTGTTGCTTTTTATCTTTTTACAAGTGGTTATTATTAATCAAAATGATTGCAATTTGAGTGTGCAACAACTACAACAAAAAAGAAAGAAAGTAAACTCGTTAGGCCTTTAAACCGTTTTTTTTTTCCGCACACACAGCGGGATTTGAATACAACTATTGGATGATTTTTTTTTTTTCGCTTACCATCCAATATCGCAAATTTTTATTTACCATCTGATAATCATGGATAATTTTTTTTTTTCCATTTTGATGTGGTTTTGGGGGCATACAGGTCACAAGAGACGGAAGAAAGGATCCCAAAAAGAAAATAAAAATGAACACTTAATCTTCAAAACTAACTAAGCTCACTGTGATTTTTTTGAAAAAATTAGTTTTTTTTTTTTTTTTTCCCTCGCTTCCGGCGCGGGGTCACAAAACATCCAAAAACCCAACCCCGCCTCGGCAATAGCGGGCCGAGGGAGGTTTTGATTTTTAGGGAAGGGCTTTTCTGGCGTAATTAGGGGTTGATTTTTTTCATTTCAATTTTTACTAATTAATTGCCTAAACACTTTTTAACGCTTTTGAATTTCAAATTTGAACTTAATTTTCTTGAATTTTGGTGATAAACTTTAATTTTGATTAATTTTAACTTAATTTGATTCAAGAATTAAATTCAAACTTTACTTTGTTTTTCAAGTAACAGAATTGTTTTTCCTGATATCGTGAATTTCACTTAATAAATTTTGAGATTAATAATGACACTTTTTGTATTTAAATTTTTAAATTTTTAATAAGTTTATTTTCATTTCTAACCCAGATAATAAATTTTCAATTTTGCTTATATTTATGGTTAGGTAGAAACCATAGAGTGGTAATTGAGTTTGTCTTTTCCTTCAATTTTACCTTCCGCGCTCAACTATTCCAAAAACCCGCCATCGGCATAACGGGAGAGGTTTTGATTTTTTAGGGGCCTTCCGGCGTAACGAGGGTTTGCAATTTCAAATTTTCAATTATTGGCCTAACACACTTTTGAATTTCAAATTTGAATTAATTTTTTTCTCTTGAATTTTGTGATAAAATTGAAATTTTGATTAATTTTACTTAATTTGATTTCAAAAGAATTAAATTAACCTTTACTTTATTGGTTTTTCAAGTAACAGTAATTTTCCTCACCTGAATATTTGTGGAATTTCACACTTATAAATTTTTAGTTTAAGTTTAATAAATAATTTTTGTTTTATTTAAAAATTTTTATAAATGTATTTTCATTTGCTAAACCAGTTAATATTTTCATTTGCTTCTATATTTATGTTAGGGGGTAGGAAAAACACATAGTAGTAGGTAAACTTGATTTGCTTTTCCTTCAATTTACTTGAAGTTACTTAGAAACAAACAGGGGAAGATACTTATACTGTGTGTAAGACTTCTGAAAAATCAGGGAAACTACTTAAGACTTTTAAAGTGTTTGATGGAGTGATTCCCTTTGATTAATTTGGAAATTAACTTACAAGATTTACCTCAACCAGCCTGTTTTTGATGAACTTCAGTCTGAATTTTCTCTTTTCTGCCAATTACTAGGTAAGGTGTTAAGGTATCACTGTTGCCGTTTAGAGTATTCAAGGTCGTTTAAGTGTGTTGATGATGGGTTCATTAAAATATGAATGGTAAAGTGTCGTAGAACCAGGATACTTGGCCGACTTACTAACCAATCATATATAATATATTGTATAGTATTATATCTAAACTTATACATTATAGTATTATATATATATATATATCTAACTTATATAATATAATATTAATATATATATAATCATATTATACATATAATAATATTATTATTATATTAGATTAATATAGAATATATTCTATAATATATATATATATATATTATATATAAATTAATCTATAATATACATATTATATACAATTATATATATAATATAGATAATTCTATTATAATATATATATAATATATATATATATAGACTAGATATATCTATTATCTAATATATATATATATATATAATATAGGTAATAATATATTAATTATTTATACTAGTAAGAGGCTGTCCTTCTCCTCATCGCTTCGCATTCGACCCAAATTTCCCCATATCCGTATCATGTGGACCCATATCTGTTTCATTCATACCCATAATTACCCGTAACGTACCCATAACCAACTAGTGCAGGGGTTTTGTTTCAACCTTGGATACATGGCGCTCCCCATGGGACACTTGAATGAATGTTAGATGTCAGACCTTCAAATGTGTCTTTAATCTAGAACTGCCTTCCTCGGTCCAACTAGGGAAGAGTTAATGAAAAACAGTTTCAGTCATTTCTTGTTTTCTCACTTTGGACTGATGATGAATAATAACGTTGATGGTTTTTGTTTTTTTTTTCTAGCCTCAGTGGTCCATAACCCATTGAAAACTTTACTAAACATAACCAGTGGGAAAGTAAACAATTAAATGCAAAATTTGTCCAATTTTTTTTAAAATTCTTTATGCTTACAATATTAATGGTTTTATGTCAGGAAAGAGTTATATACTTACTTTTCCTGCTGGACCATTCACCTTGCAAATATAAACTGGATGGAATGTTTTTTCTCTGGACATGGTTTTGGTTTTCTACGTTATCTATGAAAGTGAAGGGGGGGTACGTTTACTGACATTACTAATGCCCGAAAGGAAAGGTGTGGGGGGGGGGAGAAAAAGGATTAAAAAACAAAAAAAAAAAAAAAACCCCCCCCCCTCTGCATTTTTCTGGTATTGGAGTTATTCCGGGGCCCCCACCTGGAACATTGCGGCCCCATTTGAAAATTGAAAGATTTAATGATTTAATAACTTAAATTAAAGAGATATAAAAAATGGGAAAAAAATAAATGACGTCTTTTATAGAAATAATAATAGTTGTAAGGAAAAAAAAAAAGGAAAAAAAAATAAGGAATAAACAACTTGTGATAATAAACAAGTAATCTTAAGACTGGTAAAAATAATGGATTCCGGTAGTTTCTTGTTGTTAGAACAGGAGAGCGATTTGCTGGCCCCCGCCCCCATTGAAATTTTTTCTTGGTCTGCTAGCTCCCATATACCCCATACCCACACCCAATACCCCCCCATACCATACCCAGTAACCCATATCTGTACCATACTTGTACCCATACCAATGTTCATTCTATACCATACCCATACCCATATCTATACCATACCCACACCTATATCCATACCATACCCATACCCATATATGTACCATACCCATATCTATAACCATACCTATACCTGTACCATACTAATACCCACATTGAATACCTATGACCCATAAGTCTGTAAACCATACCCCATATCCATTTCATACCCACACCATACCATTTCCCATACGTTCCAGTCACAATGCAAACAACCGACCCCATCCTTGGTGTCGGTGGGCAGCAGGAGCAGTTGTTTGTATGGGGTTTTTTTGAAATCAATATGCTGATGACGATCGGCCGGTTCCGGGACCATCCCAGTAGTAGTGCCCTCCTTGCTGTCGTTCTTGGTGTAAGAGAAGGACCCCACCCCTTCAAGAGTCCCAATCTTTCCTCTAAAGGAAGGGTTACCGCACACCTTTATCCTGAATTGTTTTGGAGATTGGTTTTACCGTGCCTCAGCCATGCTTCTAACAGTCTATAACTCTACCAAACTATTTCAACAAGTTCCGCAATTTCTTCTAGAGACGGAATTGAATTCTTCTTTCGGCGAATGCTACAACAATTCCACAATATATTTCCAGTTGTTGTGTTTTATAATGGCTCCATAGTTAATAGTCGAATATGTGTTTATGGGGGCTAATCTTGCAAACATTATGACCTATTAATATTACTAGTTGCTGAGTGTGGTGTGCGACAGGATGTACACAAATACAGGAACATAGGTTGGCCTAGTCCAAATTAAAAGAAAATAAAGAAAATATGTTTGGTAAATTGTTTAAACCTCTAGGCTTTGTCTTAATTTAAGAGACAAAGAGACGTTCCCTCCCCTAGCGACAAAGGCACTCAATTCTTCGAAGGGCTGCTGAAATGAATGAAAGAACTGTTTGGAAATTTTTTTTGGGGGGATGATAATGTTGCAAATTAAGTAAGGCCAGTGATCCGTGACAGCCTGGGTGAAGCTTGGGGTTGGTTGCTGTATCTCATTACTAAGGCATGTTTTTGGAAATGTGTGCAAATGTGTTTTTTTTGCCGTGTAATGATAGGGTCCAACTACCCGAAGATCGGAGAGAAAAAAGGTTGACAACTCTCCTTAGACTGTGATAAGGACAAAGGATGGCTTTGGAGGCTTCCTCGGGGGTCAAGAGAGCCCATCATAAAAGGTTTTTTTTCTTTAAAAAAAAAATGGCACATTTTAAAAGACGACCTTATAAAAGGAAAAATTGCCTTTTGGAAAAAGAGAGAAGTGTAATGTGTAATAAATTACATTTAATTTAACATTGAATTATGTTTGCTTGGGGAATTATAAATATATATGTCTCTTTGTTTCAGATGGGTTCATGGCATTATACAAGAGAATGGGATTTCTCTAAAAGTACTTGACTATTTAAATGTAGAAAGAACTAATAATTGTTTGGTTTTGGGGAGTTTTGGGAGTTGATTTTTAGATCTAATTAATTCAAAGGAGAATAGAATGACGGTTTTCCAAGTTTTTGTTTTTTTTTTTTTATAGGTCCAGAACTTAGTTCTTAAGATATTTTACGGTCCCCATTTAATCACTTTGCTCCATATACGATAGGCTTCAGGCCTAGTTTTGGGGAAAAAAAAAAATAAAAAGTAAGTTTTTTGTATTTAACGAGGAATTCATTATCCTAGCTATTCTTATTCTTAAGCCATTAAACATCGTTTGCAGAGGAGAATAGCCAGCAAACCCAAAGGTAACGGGATGTTGTCCCACCTGTTTTTATTCTTAGTTTTTAACCATGTGACCAAACGGTCGAAATATGTGCTTGGCAATATATATCTATATAATATTAAATATATATATTATATATAATATATATATTATAATATATATTTTTATTTATATATGATATTATTTATTTAAGATATATCTGATATTATATTATTAATTTAATATTATAATATTGATAAATATATTTAATTTATCTATTATTTATTTTATATAAATTATATGTATATATAATATATAATTCTATATAGAGAGGAGAGAGGGGGGGAAAGGAGAAGAGGAGGAAAAAAAAAAAAGGGAAAAAAGAGCTAGAATGGGAGGAGAAGAGATAGAGAGATAGTAAGATAATAATTTCGTCCCCCCCCTGTTTTCTTTGGGATCGAGTTTAAACATTTGTATGAACCTCGGGGTCTAATCTTCAAAACCCAATAATGCGGGGTCCTCCCAGAAATCAAATATCAAACCACCCCGCCGCGAAGGCTGGGGGCCAGTTTGTTTGTTTCTGGTTAGTGGCCAAAGCAACAAAACCCATTAGGGTTTTTCCTTAAGTTCCACGGACGGGCAGGAGCGGGTGAGGAAGTTGCAGGTACGAACTTGGGAAATAACGGGGGGTTGGGGGGTGGGCAGTTGTAAGTAGAGATTCCTTGGGCAGAAATAACAGGGTTTTGACCTCCAAACAAAGAACACTATTTATTTCCCTCCTATCAAGAGCACTAAAAACTGTAGGTCAAAAAAATTCCAATTTTCAAGGTAAAATAAAAGTAAGGTGCGAAGCAAATTACCTAGAAACAAACCACCACTCAATGAAGCTGCAGGGGGGGGGCCATGACCTTGTTTCAAGGACAAAAACTCATGACGGGACCAATACGCATTTATTATAATAGTGCAAAAAACATTTGTTCGCGCTACACCGAATTATATACCTCATGAAATACCACAATCAAACCCGAGGGTGGTTAACATTCTGCCAACAAAAACCCGCAAATTAAACACTTGTGCCCATTACCAAAACTTGCCCCTTAAAACTGAACCAACGTGAACCCGAATTCTCCAAATTCCCCAATTCCCCATAAACCATTATACCGGGAAGGTTAAAAATAACAATGGTTTCCTTAATAGAAAAAATTCCCTTAATGATGGTTATAATGCAAATAATTTACATTATGTGCAATTACTATAGTTAATGAAAACTTAAACAAAACGTTAACTTATTCAGTAAACTGTTATTGTACAATTAACAGTGAAAACAAATACGGTTTTAAAGAATGGAGGAAGGGAAGCGGTACATTGTTTACTGAAGGTCCGGGTAGCTTGTTGTTAAGTGAATATGAAAAAACGCCTAATTCAATGGTTGTGTGTACCTGCGTTGGGGCCAAGGAAGAGAAGACCCCTGTGATTGGCCGGAAGAAGGAGAGGGAGGGGTCGAGGGGGATGATTTCAAAAACATAATGTGCAATACTGAGTAAATGCATGAACACAGTTTTGTGACGGACATGAGAATTACTATGAAGCCAAATAAATCGTATTTTAAGGGATATACCGGTGTAAACAAATGTATGGGACGGGCACATATTTTACATATTATTTAAACATACATCCGATATATATATATATATATATATATATATATATATATATATATATATATATATGTGTGTGTGTGTGTGTGTGTGTGTGTGTGTGTGTGTGTGTGTGTGTGTGTGTGTGTATACGGGCATATAAATATGTATACTGTTTTTTAAGAATGAATTATGACATGGATAGAGCAGGACTGTTCTATCAGGAAATAGCCAATGAAATATTATTACCATTAAAGCATAGTTATTATTATTATAATTATGTGTTTGGGAACCTAATAGTATAAAGATTGTCATAATGACCTAGACCCACATAACTTAGTTAACCCGTGTTACCTGGCCGCTGGACCACACCTTAAAGGAAACCTATTATAAAGGTTGTCATACTAGCCTAACCTAGTGGGCTGTGTTACCTGACCCCTTAACGGAAACCTAAAATAAAGGTTATTATACTACCTAACTAAAGACCTAACCTAGGACGCCGTGTTACCTGGAGCTTCCCTGGACCCCTTTGAATGAAAGCTAAAATAAAGGTTATCATATAATAGGTAAATAAAGACCATCAGCAAAGAAACTGTTATGGGTGAGTAATGTGATGTAAAATGGTGCAACAAAAGTACATGGACATGAAATAATGGAAAGAGAAGGGAGTGACTTATACAAATATCATGATAAATCATGTATGAAAATACCCCCCAAACACCCTCCAATTTGACGTCACTGAGAGAAAAGTATTGAAATGTCCTCAAAGCGTCTTCTCCTCCCACCCCTCAATCATAACGCAATATTGCAAGATATATATAAAACAAAATTATGAAGTGAGAACACATCAATGCTTATGTTTTAAAAAAATTATGAGAAACAAAATAGAAAAAATAAAGTACAGAATAATATCACCACGATTATAAACCAAAGGAGAAAAAAGAAATATATATGTAAGTTAGTGTATGAATCCCCCTCCAAATTCTACACTAGGTCCTATCACAATGTAGAGTTATTATTATAACATGATTGCCTGAATACATGTTTATTTGGTCTGTCTCCTCCAAAAGCCCCAACCATTTCCATCACTCAGGAGTCAGTGTTTGAAGCAAGAGCTCCCTTATACCATGGCGCATGTGCCAGGGGTGGTGTCATTTTGTGGGGGGGTAAGTAAGGGGGCGCTGGCCCCTCCCAAGCTTTCTTGGGGGACTCCAAATCAGCGATATGAAAAACTCTATCGATGTTTTTTTTTTATTGGAGGCCCTACCCTATATATAAATACATATACATACATACATACATACATAACATACATACCATAACATATATATCTATATATATATATCTATTATATATATATATATATATATATATATATATTATATATATATATATATATATATATATATATAATATATATATATATATTATTATATATATATATATATATTTTTTTTATATATATATATATATATATATATATATATATATAATCTATATATATATATATATATATATATATATATATATATATATAATATCTATATATATAGATATATATATAATATATATATATTATTATTAAAGGTCACTTAACAAACAAAGTATCGAAAAAAATACAAATAAGTTTGAAATGTAGGGAGGGATTAATTTAAAAATTAATTATTTTTAAGATGTTCTGAACAATATAAATAATACATCACATATAATAGTTACCCCGTTAAAACAACAATAAGACAGGCAGTTTTTTCCTTAAGAGCTGAGGACATCTAATCACTTTACTCACAAAAGAATTAAGGTGAACCTGATAAGTCTTGAGAACAGATGAAAGTTTCTCTAATATATTTGACAGGCTAAGATTTTTTCTGCTACATCTGCGATTGATACAAACTCCAATCAAGTAGGACAGACCCAAGAGGATCTAAAAGAACTCATCCAAGTTAAAAGACTTTTCTTTATGCCACTGTAGGAATGAGTGAGGACAACGCAAGTCTTGCCCCTGAAGTATCATTCAAAAGAAGAATCTATTTTGCCATAAATAGACAGATTTCTCTCCGAGTTGGATGATATTTATTCACTCATAATATGCCAACCGATAGCAGCGATGAATGCACTTGACTGTAATTCTAATGACTTTTAAATAAGAAATTGTTCTACCATAGTACAGTTTTATAAGGATATGCACATAGAGCCACTTTCAAACTAAGAATGAAAAGCCTAAGAATTGGTTTGAATTGTATGATGAACTCAAACCATTAGAATGTGGCTACTCAGAAATTCTTAAAATTTGTTAAAATTCTCATCACCCTTCCAGTAACTATTGACAGTAATGAACAACTGCATTCAATGCTTAATTTAGTGAAATCGTATCTACAAACTACCATGAAAAATTAGCGCTTGAATGACTTACTTCTCATGGCCTTAGAAACGGAGCTTGTTAAAAATCTTACCTATGACATACTGGTTAATAATTTTGAAAAGTAAGATCAAGGAGCTATCCATAAATGCAGTAGATAATATTTGAATTGCACAACGCATATGTTTATTTTGAAAATTTCCTTAGATAAACCTTGTTAAAGTTATGCAGCGTTTATCTCGACACATTTTCTCAAGCTTAAGACTTCCTGTTCTCATCAACGTTTCTTGTTTGCCCGAGTGACCCATGTTTAGGTAGTGAGCTATATTTAATGCAAACATGTTAAATTGAAAATATTCTGGGACCAATACCATAGTTTTATAACTTGATTGTTTAGAAATTTCCACTACTTTTTCATCTTCATTTATTATTTCAATATTTGATGTACAGCAATTTTTAGAGAATAAAAATTCTTCAGATTTTCTCTACAAATGGCTTCAAATTGCTTTGTTGCCCAACCCCCCCACCCCCCTTTCAGGAGAGGGGTCTCAAATAACCTTTGCCACCCCCCCTCACCCCCACAAAGGAAAAATGAAATGACGCCTCTGGCATGTACAGTAGCATTCACCATAGCAGGAGTAGTGCAGAAGCTGGATTTTGTTTGTTGAAACAGGTATATTCTCGGTTTATTTGCTGCCTTCCGGTTGCATTTCGTGGTCCATGTAATATAGACCAAGAAATACCACAATAACATGCTACAACCTTCTTCCAGGTGATTTACCCAACCCATAACCCGTAGGATAGAGTTCTGGGGCAATTATTCTCCCCTTGTCTATGCCACCAAAAACCACGCATTCCCAACGGGTCCCCCTTACCTAGGACAGAGTTCTAAGGTAAATTACAGATTAATTACTTCGAGTCAAAAAACTAACAGAAAATTGTTAATAAGCAACCAAAATACTATAGGAAACTGCTTTCAATTCCCAAAGAAATAACAGACACGCCACTATTGCTTAGATTAACCAATTTTAGGCAATAACTCTAAATGGACTGCAAAGTACACTCCTGCGAATATGACAGCCACTGAGGATTGGACGTCAAATGTTATTTCGATGTGTTTAGTACTAGCCACTGGGGTTAATTACAGTTGGCTCCCCCATAAATAATGGTAAATTCTAATAAGCAACCCAAATACTATAGGAAATTGTACTTTCCAAAGGAATACCTGACGCAGAGTTATTAACCTAAATCTACCCACATTCTGTGTAGTTTCATTGCTTATATATGAAAATAACCATACTATTTTGATACCAAAGTAATATTGTTTGTAAACATGGAGCTAGGCCTATGTTGCCGATTCCCAGATATTTAATTGTACGGACCTTATTTAAGCACATATTCATTCTTTTTTCAGTCTCAAGCGTTTTTTTTTGTATTTGTAAACTGGTTAATCTAAGCAATAGTGGCATGTCGGCTATTTCCTGGAGACATAATTTTTCTACAGTATTTTTGTTTGTTGCTAATTGAGAAAGTAACGTTCTTTTTTGGCAGTCAACTATAATTAACCTGGTGATTTACCTTGAACTCTATCCTGCAGTAAGAGGACTTATTGGGCAATACAGGGTTTATGGGTGGGGTAGACCATGGGGAAAATTTTTACCCCAGAACTCTATCCTACGGTAAAGGGGACATATAGGATAGCCGGGTTATGGCTGTGGTTAAATCACCTGGGCAAATCAACCCTGGGCGAAGATTGTAGCATATTATTGTGGTATTTCTTGTTCTATGTGACAATTGGAATGCAAAATACAAGCAGAAATAGGCAGTAAATAAACCTAGATTGTAGCCGTTTTCATAGGCAAATTCCAGCTACCTACTACTACTACTACTATACAGAATGCTCCCGCGCATGCGCCATGTTATAGGGGAGCTTTTGATTCAGGGATATGGTGTTTTTTTTTTTTTTTGGTGGGGGGGGAGGGTGTGATGAGACGATAAACTTGTATCCAACCAATCATGTTACAATATTAACCTACCATTACTTTAGGACAAAGTGAAGGATTAGGGGGCATTCATAACCTAAGTACATAAATTAATTCTTTTTCTCCTTTTTTTATATTGTGTTATTACTTCAGACCTGTATTTCTAAACTGTTTCTCATAGTTTTCGTTTAATGTGTCCATTTACGTGTTCTCACTACATAATTTTACTCTATAACTTACAGTAACAACACCTTACATTCAACACAGGCCCCTTGAGAATGTCAATGGGGTGGGAGGAGAAGGCACTGTTAGGACATTTCTGATACTTTGTCAGTGACGTCAAATTAAGGGTTGTTTTGGTGGCAGTTCATACATGATTTTTTACAAGTCACTTCAAATCCTTTTCCATGATTGTCGTCCTATTTATGTTGCACCATTTTACAACACTTACTCACCTAGGAGCTTTTTTAGGGGGATTTTATGTTACCTTTATTCATTTCATATAGCATTTGCATTAATGTTTTATTTTATTTTATTTACAAACATTTCAGTACTACTAAATTACCATCTCGGTTTCCTAATGTCCCTTGTTTTTGGGGGGGCCCGGTAACCTTTACCTGAGGTTTCCTTTAATAATTTTTTTTGGGTCCATGGGCCCCCTCCATTGCCCCCAGCCAGGTGGGCTAGGTTGCTATAATTACCTTTATTTCAGGTTTTCTTTAAAGGGGGGTCTGGGGTGGGCAAAGTCCAACCCACCCCCCCCCCCCCTACCTACATCCTGGGCCAGGTAACACTGCCTAGTAAGTATAGGTTGTTTAGGTACCTGGGATAAGTTAGTATGATAACTTTTATATTAGTCTTCTTTTAAGGGGGTATCCAGGCTGGCCAGGTAACAGACCTACTAAGTTGGGTTTAGTTAAATGGGTTAGATTAGTATGCTCATCTTCATGTTCCCCTATTCAATATACAAACCCTCAGTCTTTAATAGGAATTGCTTAAGGCGTAGCCTGGATAGCGCGCTGAAATCTTTTACAAGGCGGTTAGGTAGTTAAATATCAGTCCGGTTGTTGGTAGTCGCTCCGACCGGACGTAAACCTTCCATTGGGATTTTTCCTTTCTTTACCATTTGTGATTGTTGTGATATTGTTTGTGAAATTTTGACATTGATCATGCAAAACCCATTGGAATTGCAACAGCTTGTGTACTCCTGTCCCCAAGCTGGCGCTGCCCTGTGGTAGATGGTAGGAGGTGTGGCAAAAATCCTGCCACCTCAATAGAAATTGATCCTCATGCCCTTTGACTCATCATGGCGGGGTCATGAGTGCAGACCAGATTTGTATGTGTGCGAAGTGTTCCATTTGCTTTGAGGAGGAAATATATCAGGAAGACTAAATCTGTGATGGGTGGTAAGACACCTCCCACCACAACTATGTTGCCTGAGCTTACCTTTTCCTACCTCTCTCCGGCAATCGTCCCATACTTGCTGTCACCCTTTCTGGGGAGGCTTCCATATCTTCCCTTTCTGACGAGTCAGAGAGGGAAGAAAATGGGCCAGGGGACTGTGGTCACAGACCTGGGGATACACTCCTTTACGGGCCTCCCTCTTGCTTTGAAGGTACATCTTCGGAATGAGGGGCAATCCCCAATTAATGCGACTTTTGATTTCTAAGGTGGGGTGTCAGGCTTAGAACAAGCGTGGACTTCCTTGGGAGTAGCTGGCACACAGTCAGTCCAGGGTTTACTGACACACCTCAATAAAGGTGCCAGCAGCACAGCAATGCTTGCAGTCGTCACCTCCACCATCACCACAGTGATGCTGCCCAGCTACAACTCGCCTCCTCACCTGGTCTGGTCTCATCACCACACAAACATATCACCTTCAGTATTATTGGGGACCCGACCACGCTTACCAGCTTACCAGTTGCCAGCTTCTGTCTCTGCAGTATCATCCCCTCCTGGTTTTCAATGTGGTACCACTACCTGTCCCAAGGGTTACCACCCCTTGTCATGAAAGAGATGACACCACTGCCATTCCCGCTGTTGTTCCTCCCTCTGTTCCTGCTCCATCCCTGGACCTGCCCATGTACCAGCTCCTGGACCTGAAGAGTCGCCTGCCGCCCTTTGGGGGCCTCTGACAACTCTACAGTGCAGAAGCTGTCCAAAGATTAAGGCAAAGAAAAAGAGATCCAAGAAGGTGTCATCGTCTTCAAGCTTCGTCTTCGTCCTCATCGTCATCGTCGTCTGCCACCTCCTCACCACCTACTTCAAAGGTTTCACAACCTAAAAAGGGGAAGGTAGCTTCTCTGCCCACCAAAGAAGTCTCGCCTCGAGCCTTCTAAGGGTCTGCCTCCTCCCTTTGGGAAGGAAGCAGTTGGCGCTCTCACTGGCTCTCCCGCTTCTTCTTTTTTCGGAAAGTGGGAGCTGAGTATGCTGCCCCAGGGACCAGGGTTTGGGAACCTCTGGAGTTCGTTCATTCTCCAGCCTCTGCTCCCAAGGGCTCTGCTCGAGGGACAGGTACTAACGCCGGAGTGAAATGATAATAGAGATTACTTTATACTTTCAAATCCCAGTATAGACTATAGCATTTACTGTTTACATATTTTCTATTTGTTTTGTACGTATTTTTTCTTTCTTTTATTCATATGATAACTATTATTACCTTTGTTATTATTGTAAAGTAGGTTAAAATAATAAATTTAGAAAGCATATTCTCTCTTTATCACTTACAAGTTCGATGACAAAAACCTGTCATATTGGACGGAACAAAGTGAGAAAATAAAAGTCTCCTAGTCCTTGGCAAACATACATAATAGTCATAAAAAATACTTTGACATTTAAATTTGCATAAATTTAAATGCTACAATAAAGCAATTATTGTAGCCATGTAAAATCATCTTTTGATTATTGAAGTTTTGTATAAATAAACCTGGTAACTAATTTGAATAACTTTACATATACTAATGACCTGGGGTTATTTGACATCAGTCAGACTAATTACAATTGGTTTTTATTTGATTTTATTTTATTTTTCTTATATTTTTAAGCATTTGTATTGTATGTATACCAAAACCTCGACCGTCACCACCTATCGCAAGAATATACAAAAGATAGAAAATTCTTATGTACATAATCGTGAATATTAACATTACATAGAATATTTCATAAAAAGTTGCTCCTCCATCCTCTCTCTCTCTCTCTCTCTCTCTCTCTCTCTCTCTCTCTCCAATAGTTTTTTTTGAGTATGCCATGCACGAAAGCAGTCAATTGGACGCAGGACCACGTCACATTCAGCACAGATACTTGTAACCCTTGTTCGTTTCTTTTGTCGCTTGGAAGTATTTGCTCATCAAATACTTGGTTTATTCTGTTTTGGGACTCGTTGAATGCTGTGAGTTGGAGATGATGATGGCTTATATAAGCTGCTCCATGCAAGCGATCAGGTGCCTCTACGGGAGAATGTCCATGACGTCCGAATCTACTGCTTGTCACGGTGCCATAATCCTCAAGAAGTTGGTATGAAACATTGTATATAAAATCGCGAAATTTTCACTTCTTGCAAGTCGGGTCTGATGTCTTCATAAGCCAAATAATGTATAAATTTAGCATAATGATGTCTATAAGATGAATGATTTTGCGATACCACTTGAAGGATTTCCTCATACACTCAGTCCAATTTAGCTGGCAGTCACTCTTATCTACGAGGCGCATATTTTCGTTTTATTCAACAACGTCTGGCTTGCAGATTTTTTTTTAGCCCTGTAGTGGACCTTGCCCGTGTCCACCATATCACCTTTATATACGGTTGATATTAGGGCTCTCTGTCTATCCACTTTACAAGCCCTCCATCTGATCAAAATAATCTTGCTTCATCTTCACAGTGATGTCATCATCTATGTCTTCGTCTGTTTCGTCTTCAGTGAATAACATAGGTAAGAATTTGCTAGGTGCCAGATTCCATAAACGACGATTATGGGCAATGAATGGAAGAGTTGATGCATATGTGTGCCTAGATGGTGTCAGAGTGAAAGAGGAAGAAAGACTCTGGTATTGCTCCTTTCCTGAGGTACTTATTTTCCACTAACACTTCTCTTTGCACCCCTTTTCTTCCAACTTCAGTTGCTGTGCTTTGATTTTCTCTTGTATTATTATATTTGTCTCTTTTGGGAAGCAGATTTTCATTTTTGTCTTGGTGGTCTCGCAGAGCTTGCTAGAAGAGGCAATAGTCTCATTTTTCTGAGGACGTCCAGTCATGGCGACAAAAAGTGAACAAAAACACAAAAAACCAAGTGAAAGTTACTTTCATTGTTATCAAAATATAGCTTTAGACATACAATATAAACATTTATGATCATGGTAACTCATACTGCGTGTTATGCTTATTACCCTTTATTTTAAACAACCACTCTTCAGATACTCAAAAGAAAAACAAAAACATTCGGGAGTGTTGCCATAATTTACGCTGGGTAACCGCGTGCTGACGTAGGTTTTGGGATTTGCCACATCTTTTATTTCCCTTACTGACCAGTACATTAGGCTAATATATAAATATAAACCAAGTTTGGATTGAAAAGAACTACTTCTCACTGTTTTTTTCTTTACAAAAAGTTAAATTTGGATCTACGGGGAAATTTTTTTTTATACATAATATAAAATGGGTAAAATAAAGTTCTAAACATTAAAACCTCTACCAGACAAATAGTTTTATCATGAAAAAATAATACAAGTTGAATAATGTTATGAGGGAACTTGTGAGAAAAGAATGGCACTCTGAAGAGGCTTATAGCAGTCGCCCATACAGCCGCTAAAGAGGCTTGTAGCAGTTCTCAGGTTAATAGGTCTCGCAGGTGAATGGTTACATAGTTATGGTGTTCTAGACCGAGGAAAAGCCATTGAAGTCACGTCAATGCATCCACATACAAGGTGAAGTTGCCATCATGTACCGATCTATCCCAAGTGAGCATGTCAAACTGAATTCTCAGAACAGGCTGCCAGAAATGAAATTGTGGACTTTGCTCTTCTCGGATCCTACACTACTCGTCAATTGAACAAGCTGAACCTCTTGTGGACTCATTTGGTAGGTTTCATGTGTTTCCTGATGAAGTTCGTATAATACACATGCGGTCACTTGATGGCCTAGGACAGTTCTTTTGATGTGTTTTGCTTTCAGAAAAGAATCTGCAGTTCCAGGTGTGGCTACGTTAGCTTCCACAAGCACCGATGTCCATTCGCTTCCATATAAAAGATCACCAATCAATTTAAGTAGTGTCATCTTGATAAATTCACACAGCATGACCACGAATGATCCTTCGCTGTATTGTTCTGGCCACATCCACAGTATTTGTTTTGTTATCATGAACAGTGGCTGATCACATGCAATAACAGGAGTTTGTCCAGTATTGAAGACTTCAACAGCTTACTCCACAACATCTATGGGGTGTCGAATCATTGCTTCTGAATTATAGTGGGAGCAGTGCACTCACTGTCTTTGGGCTGTGGTTGTCACTCTTGCCTGTATGTAATGATCAAAATGAGATTTTTGTACATCGTAGTGTTTAGTGAAATAACTTATATTTAAGGAGACATGACCATTATACGGTTCGTTATTTTATTTTCATTTACAAGAAATCTCATTTATCCTAAAATATGACCCAAAAATATACTACTAGCATTAAATTGGTGGTCTAAATCGATATATCAGGGACAAAAACATAAATTGGCATGTCTTTATTATGTGTTTGCAATGCCTGAGTCGTGTGACTTGATTTACAAATATTTCTTCATAATGGATGACTGCCATTTTTCAAAATGGACGCCACGCAATCGCCAACAGGAGTCACTTTCAGCATGCATCCAATCTTTAATAGTTCATTACGATGTATCCTAACTATGTACCAAGTTTTGTGCTTTTATCATTAAGTGCACAGGTCAGGCCAAAACTAACATAAGCCGGTGGACTAATTGTCGGGCAGTAACGTCAGGCGCCGTGGAAGTAACATTGTGTCTCCGTCCACACTTTTTCTGTCCGCCCCCAAATTTTGAAAACTGCTCAGGCTAGAGGGCTGCAAATCAGTGTGTGTCTCATCCACTCTCCAGTCATCAAACATACCAAATTGCAGCCCTCTTGCCATAAGGTTAAAGTTAGCCAAATCGTGCGTCTACTAATGATATAGAACAGGCCACCACCGGGCCGTGGTTAAAGTTTCTTAGGCCGCGACTCTTACAGCATTATACCGAGACAACCGAAAGATAGATTTAATTTCATCGGCCTTGATTATACAGTGTACAGAAAACTCGATTACACCGAAGACACTTCGGCGCACTTCTTTGCTTGTTTCCTTAAGCGTTGACTACACATGAAATTCTCCTTGATTCAGCAGTATAGGCGGATATTGAATAGTTAAGTGACTGTTACCTTCCTTCTGCAAAACACACACACACACACACGCATCCTGAGAGAAACCGGAAAGTTATTGCTCCACTGGTGACTTGAATGGTGAATAAAGCACCAGGTGGTCATTCAATTATTGTGATTCACGGCCAGGGCAGCAGAAGGCTTGCAATATAATCCTTCAAGATTTATGGGACCCGAAGAGCATTGTACTGACTGCCTTCGGTCACGTTTTCTTATCACTAAGATTTTCATCTATTATCAGATTATCTATCTCTGTCTCTCTCTCTCTTTCTCTCGTGAATAAACTGAGGGACATTAATCCTCAGCATTTGATTTCTTGATGTAAGGAAATTTGTTGAACTGCACTTTTGAAAGAGCCACCACTCGAATATAAGTATCAAAGAAGGCTCAAAAGCACCGCTGTCTGCCAGTGGAGTATTTGACGTTTCTAAGGATAAATTTCGAAATAATTTAGATGCTATTAAAATAAAAATGCCGCAAATTTTTCATTTATATATCACCTTTTTGGGAGCTTCATTCTACGTTGAAATACTTTGCACTCAAACTATCTGTGAAGGAGAGATCCTCCTAATCAGGCCCTCAGAGGCAGATACTCTCTGATCTTATTTCCTTCGCCTATTTCACTCCACCGGCAGGAAAAGTTTCAATGCCCACTGAGGATATTTTTATACCTAGCATTTGGTCGACTGTCCTGAGTGGAGGTGGAGGAGAGCACAAGGCTCGCAATCTCATCCCATGAATTTTAGTGTATGACAACTGACTTCATCTCTTGCCTTTCCTTCATTCCAGCTGGGGCTGGTAGCCACTCAGCAGTTAGTTGACCGGTTGGTGGTAAGCCAAATATTTGCAGTTACGTCTTCGTTGTCTTATTTGATTTTTTAATTAATTTATTTTTTACTAATGGATTGATTAATTCATGTAAATGTTCTTTCTGTTGTTTATTTGGTTAGTTGTGTATTTACCATAAATTTTCAACAAGTGTATATTTGCCATTGAAAAAGAAATGACGCAGTGTTACAGCAGCGGGAAAAAGAGGTTTCTCTATTAGATAAAGTGAACAGACGAAGACAGACATCATAAACGTCTTATTTGCATTCCGTTGGCATTTCTTTGATCATGCTTCCAGATGTACGATAACATTCCACTGCGGAGGATTCAGGTCTTGGGCTGAAGGAATATCAAACTAACTCTGCTTTCTCCGTTTCTGAAAGTTGACTGGTTTTGATCTAAAATGACTTCACTGCCGTGTGAGTCATTGAGGATACTCTAGAATGACTTAATGAACTTTTGTTAGCATTCTATAAGGTTTATGGATATTTTCCATCGAAGTCGTCCATTTGTGCGATGCCAAACTACAAAAGAAGCTTTTAATGAAACTCTCTTATAAACGGAACTCTGAGAGAAAACTATTTCGTTAGCAAATTACCAATGGAAGGTTTTTTTTTTGTTCTTGGTATTTTTCCGTAACTCGACACCTCAGGCGAGGCACATTTCCCAAAAATAATTTATTCAGTCCACCCTTCAACATTTTGTTCTTTTTTCCTCATTTAACTGAAATATGAAATTTCTTAATTAAGAACATCACTAAGCAATCCTACCTCCCGTCTGAGGATTATCAGTTCTACAGTGTTCAACCGATTTCCCTGCCCTAACGACGTCATCAAAATGACTCTGGAGGTTTTCCGCCACTTGACTGTTTCATCCGTGAAAGGAAACAGGTTTCTGAAGCAGTTTCGAATCCTGGCGTTACCGGAAGTTAGGATTTTCGAGATTCCTTTTTCATG
Organism: Macrobrachium nipponense; assembly: GCF_015104395.2. Taxonomy (NCBI): domain Eukaryota; kingdom Metazoa; phylum Arthropoda; class Malacostraca; order Decapoda; family Palaemonidae; genus Macrobrachium; species Macrobrachium nipponense. Next base: position 146,186,496 of record NC_087202.1, on the reverse strand, counting down.
TTTGCACGTGGCTGAGTTAATGACATTGGAGCAGAAGAGAGAGAGAGAGGAGAGAGAGAGGAAGGAGAGATAGAGAGAGAGCGAGAGAGAGAGAGAGAGAGAGACTTGATTTGATGAGCTTAGTAATAGCGGGAGCGACAACAGAAGCTAAATTCACCTCGTGAGTCTTTCATTCTTATGACGGTTGATAGGAGCTAGAAGATATTAGGGTAAACGACTCTGTAACTTCAAAAGACCAGGGCTCTTCTGCTGGTGATAATTAAATAACCATCATTATTCTTAAATCATTGACAGTAAACCTACTGATACCAGTTAATCAGATAAAGGGTACAAGAAATCGTAATGCACTGCGTTAGTCAGATCTTGACAATGCATGTCTTCAAGAAGCAATTACAGGAGTAATTTTACATAAGCCAGGTCAGATTATAGTGTTCTTTGATGCACATGTTCATGGACATCCCTTTGTTATCATATAATAACCACATGCAATAATCCACAGTGAAAAATGTTAACAATAAGAAAAACATGAAACCAGTTGTAGTAGCGTGTTTACATAAACAATAGACACAGTTTACCTACCTTCCATACTTCTGCCCCAAAACCAACTCTTTTGCTTGCTATCTATTTATGTTAGGCTTTTTGACTTCATACGGAATGATTTGCGACAGAAATCTGTTCACCCAGCTCTGGAATGAGGTTTAAATGGCCTCTCCGAAGCATGGCTGTAAAGTACGGAATCAGTTAACTGCTTTTCAGGTTAAGGCCTCTTCAAACTGCCTGAGGTCTTCAAATCTGAATTCGTCGCAGTCATTCGTTAACATTCAGTGGCTTTGGTGAATTTTAAAGTCAGTCAATTTAAGGGGCCCAAACCGTGAGTTAATTCATTTAGTTGATGTCTCAGCTCGGGGGAGTGAAGGGTTTTCACAATAGGCTAGGATTATTGAAGTGGGATTCATAGTGTAGGAGGCAGACCTACAGAACTACACTTAATTACACGTGTAGGTTACGAAAGCAGAAATTGGAATACTAAGGGAATAGAGAGAGAGAGGCGAGAGGAATGGCGTAGAAGCGAAAATAAAATGTATTCGAATTTCTAGCTGTGAACGGGAATCAAAGGAGTGAGCCAGACATCAAGGCACCAGCTCATATTGGACTTGTACAGAAACTGATTGGAATGTTTTCACTAACTGTTTAAGAATGGTAGACATGATCATTGCGATTGGGAATAATGCGAATATGATATCTGGCATTTAATTTCATTTAATGCTATAGTTAAGAGCACTTAGTATATGTCAGCCCATCACCTCTTCCAACTTTGGAGGCCTTCTCATACTATCACCTTCAAGGTCATCAAAACTGTAGGTTTCTGACGTTTTTACTCAACACTAATGGTGGGTGAAAGGGAACACCAATATAAAGTAGGTTCTTTCAGCTTAAACTTGGGGAATGATACAAAATAAACAGAGGGCAATAATTAGCTATGACCGTCGGGACGGTCTCTTGCTAACCGACTGGATCATTGTCCTGGAAGCAACAGTATTTCCAAAATGGTGAAATAGCATTACTCCCATGACATGCATCATCGAACGTTATTGTTATTCAATGAGGATTATTAATGGCACGTTAACGTAAGAATGAAATACTCAGTATAAGACAATAAATGCGATTGAAACATAAGCAATGTCTTTCTCTTATTACAAATGTGCCAGTCATATACCAACAATAACCATCTTCACAAGTATTATCATTATCTATTAATATTATTGTTGTTACTCTCCAGTCGGTGGAATCGCCAGTAGATTAATCAGCCATTCGACCTCCTTATTTCTCGCTTTCATTTGGCTGCGAATGACTTTCATTTTCCTGTGGCGGAAAGGAAGCCTCAAGCAAGAGTCCTGTAGGTCCCTGATCCCCAGTTTCTTTGGCTGCGATGAGAGAGAGTGAGATAAAGAGAGGGATTACCAAAATCCCTCTTTTATCACAAAGTTGTCTCCCTCTCTCTCTTTCGCTATTTCTTTGCTAAGATCGTTGATCGACGACTCTGTTGCCTCTTCCGTCATCGACTGTCCCCAAAAGGAATGAGATTA
>NC_087202.1:146174409-146176909 GCF_015104395.2 Macrobrachium nipponense | reverse complement strand
AATGTTCTCTCAAACTCTGACATTTGAACAACCCACAAAATCAGTAAAAATCTCCAACTTTCAACAGCAAAAACCCCTTTACTGCTCAATAATTAATTACAAAAAGACTTGATGTCAAACTCCCATTTACGTAAGCAGCAACCCCAGAAAAATCACATCTCCCGATAAGTTACATCTCCCGTCCAAAAAAGAAATGTTACTTAAGCTCAATCCCCAAATTATATCTCTCAAGGAAAAGGAAGAAAAATAATAAAAAGATAATCACAAGAAGATTTCCCCAATCACAAAATATATAATACATGTATAATATGCATAACTCCGGCATTTTTCCCAAGAAATGCTCCATGTAAAGTTATGGAATTTGCCAGAAAGCAAACTCTTACCCATGCGCTTTCGTGAAATGCTATTGTCAACATTTCCAGATATTGCAAAAATTCTGATCTGTCACCATCAGAGGAAAAAAGTCAGCACACGGCTCATCACATCGCTTGTCAGCAGAAAAATAGCCTGCGGACGTATGCTCTAACATCAGCATAAGAATTGTCTAGTCAGACACATAAGTTTGGAAACTCATGATTCTCTAGAAAAAAAAAGGTCTAACAGACACATTTCACAGAATTAACTCCAGGATATGACTAATGTGTTCAAAGATTTGTCTCAAAGACTTATTCTCTCACCATGACTTTGCCCAAATTATATTTCTCCAAAAATAATACACTTGTGAACATAAAAAATGCACACATCTCCAAATGACTCGTAATGCAATAATGACACTCCTCTCTAAATAGTCACGAAACCAAAGAGAAAGCACCACAGAAATCTCCTCTTGTCTCAAAAAAAAAAACTCCCATAACCACAAAAAAAGGTCACCCGCCAAAAATTAATTCCAACTCCATTATGAGACACCATATTAATAACAACACCACTCCGGTTATAAAAATATTTCCTCCATTTGGTTAAAAACCAACCCCATTATATTATTCTCTCTTATTTCTCCAATAGCCATATGTTAATAAAAAAAAGCAACACCACTCCAAGAATAGAGAATAATCCCCTCTATTTCGGTAAATACAAAATATTTACCTCTATTTCCCCAATAACTCCATGTGGAACAAAACAAGGCTCCAAAAATATATCTCCAAAAAAATGTGCACTCAAGGCAACTAACTCACTCACTCACAAATATTGCCCCATAATCTCCAATATGTGTCTCCATTTGCAACAAAGATGGCTGCAAAATAATTGAACTAAACATAGCTCTCATCACATTATTGGCAAATATCAACAATGGCCAAAAATATATCTCCCATATATTATATCTCAAAATATAACTCCGAAATAATATATACCTCCAATTATAACTCCAAATATATCTCAATTATATCTCAATTCTAACTCCAATTCTCCAGAGAATAACTCAATGTTATAGTAAAAAACTATAAAAACTCTCTCTGTTTAGCATAACTGCTAAAAAAAAGGGCGAAACTCGGCAAATAAAACTGTCTAGGAAATTCTAGAAAAAATCACTAATGTGCCACAACTCATTATAACAGAACTCCAAATTCACAGTGTCTTAGCCAAGACTACTCCACATGCACTACGACATAAGCCACTAGAAAACTTAACCAAGTTCCCTATCTCTCACAAAGTTGTCACAAATACAACTAATGTATTGTGCAAGAAAACTCACAATTACTGGAACACAAATATCCAGAGAAAAAATGTAGTGCCATTACTTATGCATTCAAAACCTGCAAGAAATTCTCCCATATATTACTCTATAGCATCAAATAGCTGAAACACAAACACGTTCCCGAACAATGACTCTAGGTCATGAACTGAGACATTAAAAAATATCCAAACCAACTGGAGAGAAAAAACAAATTCAAATTCACCCATGATAAAAAAAACTTGTGTCAGCGATGGCTAATTTCCAAAAAAGGAGAAAATAAAAATCAACGGCCTTGTTCACTATCTCCCGTAACTCACCAGATGTCAAGCAATTATCTGCTGAACTCATAAAAAAAAGGAAAACAAAAGAAACAATGTGTTGTTAGTTCCTCCCAAATTCAAAAAAGATTTCACCTCCCTTGATAGCATTACGGCACCCACGTATTAGTATAAAAAAAATCAGTATCAGAAATATCATTATCACAAAATCACCAAAAAAATTGCTATCATCAAATTCATCAGTATCAGTACAAAAAAAAATATCACCAATGTCAATGCTTATCCATTCTCCAAAAATTCAGCACAAAATTCAGCAAAAGTTCAGCAAGTTTCACCACAATTCACCAAGATTCAGCCAGATTCATCAAGATTCAGCAAAACTCATCCCCGTGAATCACTGAAAATATTCTCCAAAGTTACAAAAACTAAACAAATAATTAACACAAGACTTCTCCCAAATTAATTCATTGTAATAATTATCCATGAATAATTATCTGGTAATAATTTATCAACTAATCTCCCATGAAATATCTCAAATCTCTCGTAAAAC
>NC_087202.1:146164409-146169409 GCF_015104395.2 Macrobrachium nipponense | reverse complement strand
GTGGAAAGTACTATATCGCCGGGACGCATATTCCCAAAATGTATACACAGGTAGCGCACCAGTTTATTTACAGCCAATCATAGAGCGGTGTGACGTCACCTGTGGTGGGCAGAGTAAGCAGCCACCATATCGAACATTTACCACGGAAACAAACAGAAGTTTGTTACATTTACACGGTTTACTAATCGAAGAAACCATTCATCTATATATATATATATATATATATATATATATATATATATATATATATATATATATATATATATATATATTATATATATATATATAGTATATATATATATATATATCTATATATATATATATATATATATATATATATATATCATTTAAATATTATATGGTTCAGCATGAATTATGAATTTCTCATGTGTTTGTTATGAAAAATATTAGAGGAATGCTGTCATAATTCTTACCATTAAACATCTAACTATGTTGCTTTCCATTAGGAAATAAGCTTTATTTTTACTTTCATTTTTTAAAAAGTAATAGTCTCAACAGCGTTGTCTTTATAGCCATGTACTTAGAGTCCTAAGCAGAAAATCTAATTAACCAAATAAGAGTACAGTCCAGAGAGTAACCTTATATATATAGTTCCAATATATTGTTAATCAGTGATTGGATCCATGCAATTTCCTCCTGTTATACCTGTGAAACCTTCTTGCTGTCAATTTCCGATTCAGCGCTGAATGACCTCATAGGTCCCAGTGCTTGGCCTTTGGCCTAAATTCTATATTCTATTCTATTCAATGAGCAGAAAGCTTTCCTTGTCCTCTTAAGGAAATGGAAGAGACAAAAGACGGGATTAAATAAATTAATTCTTCCTCGTCTTTCGTTCTTATTTTGTCGACTGTCCCCTTCATTTGAGAAAGACAAAATATTTGTCGTCGGAAGCAATATCTATTTCTTTATGAGACAGCAGTGACGAAACCGTGAAAGAAGCGTTTTTAATATTAGTTGACTTTTTCTCCACGCTGTCACCTCTCATTGTTCTGAGTCACAGCTATATGACGGATTATATAGCCCGGCCTCCACGAATTCATTTATGGTCCAAAATTTCATTTTCAGCTTCGTACCAGAAACATATGTAGTTGTAATAGCTAACACCTCTCGAATTCTTTGCGCTTTTTGGATACGCTTGTCACTACAAAACCTTTGGATCCAATTGCAAGAAATATGAAGAATTCGTGATGTCCGGTAGTGGGGGATGGAAAGTAGGCGCCCAGCATTGGCTCATGAATGCATGAAGGGCAACTTTGTTGTACGTAAGACCAAGCACGAATTCTCAGTATTTGCTCTTGATCAAGCACACGAACAGGTAAGTTCTGTCGTTAAGGGTGATGGTGGAGCCATTGGGTTCACTGAAAATCCATCAGGCCTGAGGAGATGGATGGTCTATGAAACTGAGGCAAAAATGAAAGAGGTTAGTGATCACCTTTTTTCACCATTAGCAGACTCCACATGACCAGCAGACATTCTTGGAAAGAGTCCAAAAATTATCTCAGGCCCTGGAAGACTTGGGAAACCCTTTCCAGAAAAACAGTGCAGATTTGATTGCAATAAACTCCAAAGATGTAGCTCATCCTAGCTCAGATGAGCTTGTTCATACTCACTTAAAGAAAGAAAAGTCCCAGTAGAAGGGATTTATGAAAGGCTTACCTAATAATCCAACCTCATTCTATGAGACCATCAGGAAGAACAGACTTGACGTCTTCTCTCAAAATAAGGCTGTTACAGAACCATCAAAACAGAAACAGCTGAAAGAAGAATGTCAGCTTTTCTCAAACCTCTTCATTTCCAGTTAAAGCAGGGAATGCAACCTGCAGGAATTCTTTAAGCATGAGAATCAGTTGCTCCCTGCATCTCTAAGAGAGGGTAAAAAGATTTACAGCTGTTAGAAGTCCCAACTCACCTCCATACTTGATAAACACGTCTCACTTCTGGACCAAATGCCAGAGGCAGATGACATCATCATTAATGGTTCATCTTTCGTCCATGCACTGCCACCCAAAAGATCCAAGACTTTTGCAGAATATGCAGCCCTAGACTTTCTGCCAAGAATTAGTGCCTATGCTAATGCGTAAAAGTCGTCACATGTTGTCTTTGATGTGTATAGTTCATCAAGTCTGAAAGCAAACACAAGGTCCAAACGGGGACATGGAGAAAACGCAAGGTGACAGAAAAGAACACCACTCCATCAAACTGGCAAAACGTCTTGAGGCACAATGCCATCACAGCTCTTCCACTTCCTGGCAGACAAGATTGCTCAGATGTCTGCACCAAACTTGGTTATTGTCACCAAGTAGGCACACAGCCGCATCTCTGTCCATGCCAGATATGCTACAGGACAGGGAAGCAAGTCTACCATGGTCAAAGTCAATGACACAAATGTCCTTGTCATTGGCCTGAGTGTGTTCCCAACTCTGCAAAGCATGGATCGGCAGCAGCTGTGGCCAAGGACAGAGCCTTCAATGGATTTGCATTCACAACCAAACTACCGCTACCCTCTTTACCTGGCATAACTATATTTACTACTTGGGGACCTCTCCTTCTGGTCACTTGTCTTCTTCACCTTACTAGACTGTAATACTTAGATTTTTTTTTTAATGTATGTTGGACATTAGTTTGAGCCTTTTTATTATGATGTATGTGTTCGTATCTTTTTACAACTATGAGTGATGGGGCTCGACCCCGAAAAATCGATTAATAAATCCTTGCTAAATTACCAGAGCCGCGCTCCCTTGATTTCCTTAGAATATATATATATATATATATATATATATATATATATATATATATATATATATATATCTATATATATATATACTGCAGGGTGTAACACGAGTTTATGCAAATATTTCAGGGAATAACATATACATTTTAAGGCTTCCGTCGTCGGTGTGAGGGCAGTTTTTTAGAATAACTGGTTTCCCTTAACGCTGGTCTCGGCTAAGATGGAGTATCATGATGTCTGAGTAGAAAGGGATATGGGGGGGATAGGTTGATGAAGCGCATCAGGCAACTGGATTGATAGTCTTTCATGAGTTTTTCCCTCCAGGTATTTGAAAAAATGTAACATTAGTCCCTTCAATTAGTAAATCACATGTGAACGACTTCACCGTAATCTATTTTCAACAATTAGCTTTTACGTATCAATAATGTCTTTTTCAACTGACAGAGACGAAAGCATTCTTAGGTGTGTTTTTTCCGTCGACAGGTGTGTGCTGAATGCTTTTGATGGAGAAGGAGAGGTTTTTTAATAACATATTTTAAATATTTGATCAGTGTGTAATTATTAGGCCTATCTTTGACGGAGGGTAGATTCCATTCAGCTTGCTATTCTTTCCCTCATCGGATTCCAGTGAACACTATTGACAGAGAGGAAGGTGTCCATGATACACTTATATTTCCCCTTTGTTCAGTATCTAAAGAATACATTTAATTTGGAGTATTTTATTCACATCGGGCTAACTGCCAATTGCCTTTTTCTTTTTTAAACAGTGGAGTTGACTGTTGCAAAAGCCATAAATAAACCTCATATCTGCATATTCCACATTACTGGAATGGTAAGGCATTGTCTCCAGTTTCTTGCTCACAAATGAATGAGGAATCTGGCACTTGTAACCCAGACATGCTCTTGGCAGAAAAGCGAAGCTGTTTAGAGTAACAAGTAAACTTGCCAGCTTCATCGCCCTCCCCCTATCCCTGACTTCAACGACAAACGACAACTTAAAATGCTTATGTTTATAGAAAAATTTCTGCACAGAATGACTTTTTCTTCATTCCAAAATATTTGCATAAACTCGTGTTACACCCCGTATATACATATATAGATTGAATATGAGTATGCATATCAATATGCATGTATGTGTGTGAGTGTGTGGATACTAAAAATAACTAACTATGCGAAGCGAATTTTGCATTACGCGCTGGAAATCAATGATTTATGCTTTTGATTACATCAGTGAGTTAACTGTTTTCATCGGAAGTCATATTTATCTATTAATCATCTGTGACGAACGGGGCACAGTCCTTTTATTTTTAAAGGCTGTTCTACTCTAATTAATTGATGTGTAAATGAAAATGATCCAAAGTCATTAATCATTGTCATCGGTCCGGCGAAATTTCTCCTGAGTTAAAAAAGTGGAATTTATTTTGATGCCAATCAAGCGCTTTTGTTTCATTGCATCGCGGAAAACACATTTTTTTCATTAGTTTACTTTTACTTCATTAGGAATGGATGAATGCATATATATATATATATATATATATATATATATATATATATATATATATATATATATATATATATATATATATATATATATATATATATATATACGTATTAAGCTACAAATGTCCTTTAATATCTAATTCGCTCTACTTCAGAATTAATATATCTTCATATATGTTAACTGAAGGGGAATTTTTAGTGATAATAATTTCGTTCAACACTCGGCGCGACCCTTAGGAACCCAGAAATCAGGACATACAGTGAAGCGCCTTTAACCACTCAGCTAACACGAGAGGACATAAATTAACGCCGCCTCTCACCTACAAATCCTTGTCGCGCACAGGTATTCGTTTTTTTTGAAGACGGCATCAACCCTCCTCGACCTCGGGAACTGAGTAGTGCTTTTGCTGAAAAAGGACAGATTCAGGTTTGAAATTTTCCAAAGTAGAAATCAAGCCACTTGTTGATGGAAAAAAGTACATACGTTACTTACCATGATACCGTGAATAGAATATTATATAGAATTTAGGCCAAAGGCCAAGTACTGGGATTTATGTCATTTCAGCCGGAAACGTTAATTCACATAAAAAAAGATTTGGGAAGGTTGTAACAGGAGGAATCTCTCGCAGTTGCACTTTGAAACATTATTAGAAGAGGGTGAATAGCAAGATGGAAGAAAGGGAATATGAACATATGTACAACAAAAGGAATGAAAATGTTGTAGAATACCTAGACCGTGCTTAAGTAA
>NC_087202.1:146146909-146151909 GCF_015104395.2 Macrobrachium nipponense | reverse complement strand
AATTCAGAAACATACGTCCAAATGTCCCACGGTGGATAGTACATTTGTTAATGGGACTGGTCCAAGAAATACGATGCAAAGAGACTCAGATTTTGCTTCTCCCCATTTGTGTGCAAAAGTAGAACATAAGAGATGATCGATCGATCACGGGCAACAGCAGTTGCGTTGCTACAGTTGTAATAAACCAGGGCACACAAAAAAAGTATGTAGAGTCAAATAATGTGGAATATGCAAAAGTGTGGATCACTATTGGCAGGCTTGTCCATCTCAGATACAGAAAGATGCGAGACCTACTCATCAGAAATTCAGGGGTTATAAAGCAAAGGGATCGGCGAAATATTTGGAAAGTGAATCAACAAAAAGGGCACGATGATTTGTACATGCCATTGCGGTCTCGTGGTGGACGCCCCAGAGCCCAGGCTGATAGTAAATGGAACAGTGGAGGATGTGAATATCCCAATTTGTATTGATACAGGATCTTCTGTGCATTTAATGGACCATGATCTGTATCAGTCCATGTTCTCCCATTACCCTTTGAAACCCTCAACGGAGACGGTGTATGATGTGCAAGACTATAGAATAAATACCCTGGGTTTCATTAGAATATGATTTACTCTTGGTGATAGAGTGATAATAGAACCATTTTTGGTTGTAAAAGGGGTTGTGTTGGTCAACAGACTTTTACTGAGCCATCCTGCATGTAGAAGACACAGGATATCGGTCCATACAGGTGTTAGTGGTATAACAGTTGGAATACCAGGTTTATTTATCCCTTAAACTAAGGATACCGGGAATAATATGGGGAATGGTGAAAATGGGGGCGCTCTTAAAAGAATAAGACCTAACCCAGTAGACAATAATGATAAGAATATATAATAATAATAATAACTTGGAAGAAGAACCTCTTTTAAACATGCTCTATTAAACAGAGTGGCTGTGTTTAACAAATAAATTTTACACAATAACTTTTCTGTTCTTCTTATTAATCGCTTTTCTGGATCAGCAGTATTATTCAGTAACTGGCCGATATTCATATTATGGTGGCTGGTATATCAGTCCGTGTTCATGCAGGGTTCATCAGCTGGTATACTGGTATATTGTATACTTGTATACAGGAAGGCTGGATTACTGGTCTTATTGAAGCGTAGTTCATCTCCTGGCTGGGCAGGGTTTGTCATCAGGTATTCAGGCTGGTATTTTCTAGTTCTGCTGGTATTATGCTTCTTTGTCGACATGTTTCGACCTCCTCGCAGGTCATCATAGGAGGAGTTAGCAGAGGGACTCGAGAAGCAGTTTTGTGGTGACTGTATTTATAGGAACTTGAAAACACACAAAAAAGGGAACCCCTTGCCCCATTATTAGCCAGTTCCCTGTCCCTACTTTCCAGTGGCTAAGAGGCTCAAATGCCATTTTAACTCGGTATGTCCCTGATAACTATAGCTTGAAGGCGTTGGTGGAATTCTTGGAATCCCTACGAGAAGCACCCCGAGAGGATGCATCGCTTTGATAGATGTGGAGTCCCTGTTTACCAACGTCACCGTCGATGAGACCATACAGATGAATTAGGCCTGGTGTACAGCACTCCACCCTTGAACATCCCGGACCATGCCCTTTGATCCCTATTTGAAATTACCACCAAGAAGGCCCATTTCTCCAACCACCAAGGCCTCATGTATACCCAGATGGATAAGGTGCCAGTGGGTTCTCCCTTCAGAGTCATCTTCGCAAATTTTCTGCACGGGCACCATGGAGCAGAGGGTCCTCCCGCCGAATTTTAACAAGCCAAGGAGGATGTATGAGCTCTAAAACGATGACACCTTTGTCAGTGCCAACCACACAGAAGAAATCATGCATATGAAACGTGCCTCTCACGCCCACAGCTGCCTAAAGTTCACCATTGAACACTACTAAAACTGCTGCCTCCCCTTTCTTGATGTCCTTGTTGAACAGAAAGAAACCCAGTTTAATACGGTGTATACGAAGCCTACAAACCTGGTTATGTGTGATGAATGGAGAGAGTGAGTGTCCTGAGAATTATAAGAGCTCCACCATCAATCCCACTGCTCCCCCTGGAATGATACACAGTGGGCTAGAATGATACACAGTGAGCTAGAATCGTTCTGTCGAGGAATCTGTTGAGAAGAATGTTGAAGAATGGTACCACCAGAAACCCCACCCTAACATCCCAGAGCCCTTCAAGATCTTCAACAGAGGGCACTTTCACCGACGCTACAAGGAAGAACAAGCTCTAAGGAATATCATCGAGGGAAACGTCAGCCCCACTGATCCGGAAGGAAGATCAACCTTGTTATTTTCTACAAAACCAAGAAGACCAGCGGCCTGATGATGAGGTATAATCCAGCGTGCTGCCGGATTCCTTGAAGATGACGAACATGGTCTACTGTTATACTTGCCCTGTAGAATACCAGGAATTCCAGTTCCAAAAACCACGAATAGCCGAATGCTTGCAGTCAAGAAGAACTGCTACCATCCAGGCGGGATCCTAGACATCACCCGAGACCAGCTCAGCCATTGAGAAATCAACACCTGAGCTGAGCTGCTATAAATACCACCACCAAGACACTGCTTCTCCAGTTCCTCTGGTAACTCGTCCTAATGTTGACCTGCAAGGAGGCCGAAACAGTCGACCAAAGAAGCATAATACCAGCAGAACAAGAAAAAGTACCAGCTTGAATACCCAACAAACGACGGATCCTGCCAGGCCACGACCAGCAATGCCAGCATACCAGGAGACGAACCCAGCTTGAATAAGACCATTCATCCAGACTTCCGTACCAGTATACAATTATACCAGTATATATGCCAGTTGACAAACCCTACACCCTGGTCTGCCAACGTGGAATAAGAAGAAATTGTTTCGGGTGATTAGAAATTTTCTCGATAAAATGCGATTCGGATCCCACAATAAGCTATAGGTCCCGTTGCTAGGTAACCAATCAGTTCCTAGCCACGTAAAAATATCTAATCCTTCAGGACAACCCTAGGAGAGCTGTTAATCAGCTCAATGGTCTGGTTAAACTAAGATATACTTTTTTTGCACAAACAAAGACTGATATACCAGCCATCAGAATCCCTGGTTTTCTAAAATAAAATAAAACATTCCTGCATCTTTTCTATTAAAATACCATATGAATATTGGCCAGTTACTGAATAATATTGCTGAGCCAGGAAAGCGATTAATACGAGTAGAAAAGTTATCATATGAAATTTATTCGCTAAACACAGCATTCTTTTTGTTAAACATGATAAGGATAATATGAAATCATGGAATCAATAATACTCCATCTATAGTTGGAAAAGTCTCGAGACTGTAGACACGTTATATGAATTTCCAATTATTTTTTAAAGCATCACAATGGGCATTTTCATGCCATGCAGTTTGTATATATATATATATATATATATATGTATATATGTATATATATATATATATATATATATATATATATATATATATATGTATGTATATATATATATATAGTGTGTGTGTGTGGTGTGTGGTTGTGTGCACGTGCGCCCCAAAAAAATCACCCATAACGTGATTGGAATATTTTGAAAGTCAACAGTCCCACCACTTTATTTGTAAGATATGTATTATAAAATCCTTATATGATGGGAGCTGCTTCGCCTTCTGATCCAGTAGGAATTTGAGCTAAAAATTTATGTTTAGAGTTTAAATATGAAAATTATACCATAAAGAATACCCTGAAAAATCATAATTACTTTATGTACTGATTACCCAAAACCAAGGTACAGCGACCAAAAATCTAAAATGACTGATATGATGAAAGAATGAAGAAGAAAAAAAAGGTCGGTATTGTTTGTCTCTTCAATGCATGCTTTGCTCTAATTCAGTTTTATCTTTTCAGACTTGAAGGACTGAATCAGTATGATTGAATAGAACCTCAAGCTGTGATGGCTGACAAAAGCAGCCACTGCAACAAGCGCAACAATATATACACTTTTCAACAATGAAAAGCAATTAAGCTTGTACAGGGCCTATTGTGCAAGAATGTGACAAAACATTAGTTTTGCGCGATGTTTCATATTTATCGTTCATCTAATCAATATGGATTCCTATCTAGGAAATATTAATTTACTTTTACTTATGAAAAGTCCGGGTTTTGATTATGATATACTTAACATTCAAGACGTCGTCTAGCTAAACTAAATATTTTAGACTGTCCTTAAAGCTACTTGCTTGTGATCAATCATACTGTCGATTTCTGTAACATGTTGGCTGGCCTCCCTTGAAAAAACTCGGCTGCAAAATTGGTTTGAACTTACTTGAAAAGCGAACTCAAATATATTTGTCTCAATGCCATTACTTATGTTTAGGCTTTCGTCATATGTCAATCCCATACTCAAAATTCAAGGTGACTTGTGTTGAAGGGATGCCTGCTTCCTCTTGTAGCACAAAGTGATACTTCACTTCCCACCTTCCGGAAAGGTCGCGTTACTGAAGCATTTTTTCCGATTGTGCGCCTCGACAGTGCTGCTGACTTAATCACGATGTCTCATTCAAATATAAGGTCTTTATTTCAAATGGGATTATTATCCAACAAGATGCACATTTCGCCAATCTCCCAGCTTTCAATTCGTTAGTTTTATAACCTTCATAAAATTCTTAATAATTTTGTATGCATGAGGCATAATTCAGGGACGAGGTTTAATTTTATCTATGGAAAGGTTTCTCGTAAGGTTGTCATTATATGTGTAAACAAACATAAACCAGACAAAAGTTCAACATTAGCAAACTTTAAGGAAATTATATTTAATTGAAAATTTTCATTCCAGACTTTCTGTTCATGATCTTAAATTATACCCTCTTCTGCATCTGTAACTGAGGTTTTTACTTCCATCGTACAATCTTTTTAATGCTCCGGAGTAACCCTTTCTTCAGTTCATTCATTCTGTCATGAGCTGTTTTTTTCCTATTTTTTCCCCCATAAAAAATGGGACAATAATAAACTTGCTGG
>NC_087202.1:146081909-146141909 GCF_015104395.2 Macrobrachium nipponense | reverse complement strand
AAGAAAGACCCATTTTTATTCAACAGGTTTGTGACCCTGGTCTTTGGCAATTTCTGATGTGGTTCCTGCATTGAAATAGTCGATATATAAAACAAATATTTGCTCACATAGTTAACCATTTTTTAGGAGGAAAAAATTATAAGCCAAGCATACAAACCACAGTTGATATTTTGAACCAAGACACGTTCTCAAGAGAAGCATATTTATCGAAAGTTCACTATGGAAAATTCATCCAGCCACAGCCCAGTTTGTTTCAGAAATTAAGACTTTGTTCCGAGGCTCAAGTTGAAGCGAGCGAAGACAGTGGGTCTTTTTGTGCGTTTCTGAGGAGGGCAAATTGGCAGGTACATTTTGCGAGGCCTGAAAACATGCAGGTGAACTAGTCCGCTTCGACGGTTTCTCAAAAATTGTGCCAAACTCAAGCCCATTCTGGAAGTGTTGGTGTGTACGTGAGTGGAAATTGAAATCTACTGTGACGTTTGCATGAATAATATCGCCGGAGACGAGCCGAGAATATTGGGTTGTTAAGGTGGAGAGCGGACGAAGGAATGATTCCTAATTTTCAGTGTCACCGAGAGCAGTTAATGCCTTCAAAGATATGGCTGTATATTACCAACTGAACATCTCATACTCTTAAATAACGCTATGTAGACTCTCTCTCTCTCTCTCTCTCTCTCTCTCTCTCTCTCTCTCTCTCTCTCTCTCTCTCTTATAAATATTAAGGAAAAGAATAGTGGCCCAATTGATTCGTAAGATGTTTTCTTTCTTTGATATCAAGACAGCTCGAAACGAATGATCAAAGAAAACTCGTAAAATTGAGTTTTATCAGATTTTAAGGAATTACTAAAGAACGAAGCACAACAGGTAAATACCTCCTAAGTAAATACTCGAGGGGATGATATCGGTGTATAAGGAATTTGAACCATTTTCAAATAATCCTTTTATTTTATTCTTAACATGTGAAGAAAATCGAAATTTAAGGGAGCACAGAAGATTCTCTTGGCCTTCGTGCTGTCTAGTAGCCAAACCCTGATATTCAAGTAGACCTTGCAAAATAACCCCCAATCAGGTTTTGATTGATGTTGATAGAAAATGTTCCATAGAATCAGAAACTGAATGATGCCCAGCTGGCATCTTTGGGGATTTGGAGAAATTCAATATGGCGTCCAAGATGTCTGCCACGTAAATCCAATAGCTATAAACATCTCTCATTTCTTTATTTTTTTTCTAAGGTTTTCGAGGTCAAGGAAGCCAATTTTAATGGAAAATAAAGTTTAAACTCAAAACTTATTGAGTTGTTCATATTCAGTATAAAACTCAAATGTTACATTGGTTGCAAAAATACCGTGGTAAAGAAAGAACACAAACACATGCTGAATGTTTGGTCACTTTATCAGAAACTGATATCAGAAAATAATGCCACAGAACATTTATAAATGATTTCGTTATCCCTTTCGTCGTCAGTGTCAGCCGCTTCATCTTCAGAATTCTGGAAAGCTGCATTGAGAGGATTGTACTAGTTGAGACTGGAGTCTATATTGCACTTGCAAAAGGTGCTGCATGCAATATAATTTTTGCGACATGAACACAGGCTCTTGGGCTGGGTGGAAGGGTTGCGAGTTTGAACCTCTGAGATTTGCCTCTGGCCATTTTGTGCTGCCACACGCTATAGCAAACCTCCGACATGGTGCCAGTTTCCTTACTGCCATAGCACTTGGCAATGAATGCAGCACCTTGTGTTTCCAAATCTTCTTCATACTGTTCATTGCCTCCAAGCAAAGGAGTATGGTGTCCTTGCTTGAGGATTTTTAACGCTTTGACTTTTCCAATTCCATACAGTGTACTGACGGTATCACAACCAGTCAGGGAGTGGAGAGGAAGTCAATACTTGGCTATTTCTACATGCTTGTTGACTGCCGCGCCAATATTTATAGTATTTCTTGGGGGACGTGTTGTAACAAGGAAAATTTTGCAACGGAGACCTTCAGATGCAACAAAGTGGACCATCAGGACAAAAACATCCGTATCGTCACAAATGACATGGATCGTTTTCTGGGTTTGTCTGGCAATGTGGACTACATGGTTGGTAATAATGACAACTGCCTCTTCATGTGTTTATTACTTTCAAGTCCATTCTTCTCTGATGCTTTCCTCTCTGAATGGAATAAGGTACAGAATCTGACCGGGTGATGACCAGTTCCTTGTCAGTGGCAAGCTGTTGAAAACGATCTACCAATGCATCACAAAGCAGGTTAATGATTTGTACCTTGTTGTTCACAATAGACAATGATGCAGCTTGAGATGGCAATGGCAAGTACAACGCAAGATGGAACTGACCACTTTCTCTAATGAAAAACCGTTGACTTCTTGTGCAACTCTTTGGACTGTATGGAAAGTATCTGTAGAACACCAGATATACATAAATTTGGATTAGTTTTTTTTCTCAAGAATGTTTCCACTGCTGCAACAAGATCAAAAATTCTTCCAGGACTCGACCAGTGAATTGTCCAAAGGATGGCACAACCATCAAGTACAACCTCTGGGTCTGGTGTTGTTTGAGAGGACTGTTCAACAACAGAAGAATTTTTAAGTTTTGACTTTGATAAAGCTGGTCGGAAGTTACCATTATCCGTGAAAAGAGAAGTTGGAATCTGTGAAAATTCATACTCTAATAGTTCCCTCATATTGAAGTCTTCAGTATCCATGAGACCAATGGTCCTAGTAAAGATAATTTCATTGTCAAAGGGTAGATCAGAGCGTCCAGAAAGTGGTGTCTGCTTCCGTTTGGTTGCCACTGTAGTTACAAGGCAGCTAAATGGGTTTACACTTATTTTCCAGTAAAATTGGCTTCCTTGACCTCGAAAACCCTAGAATTGATGTATCATATTATAAAATAGCCCAAAAAATAAAGAGAAGAGAAACATTTAAAGCTTTTGGACGCCTTGTTGAATTTCTCAAAATGCCCAAAAAAAGCCAGTTGGGCATCATTCAGTTTCTGATTCTATGGAACATTTTCTATCAAAATCAATCAAAACCTGCTTGGTGGTATTTTTGCAAGGTTTTCAGCCACTTCCGGCAGACTATTAATGGAAAATGTCCACCCACCACCACCCCATAAAGTATGGTGACTTCCATGGGAAAGCTCTGGAACCTTGAATTTTATAGTGTCTAAGCAGAGAACTGACATAAGGATGTACTGTCTTTTAGTACATGGCAACCCATCATTACTCTGCTTCCACCCCTAGAGAAGAACAGCGTGACTAGAGTTAAAATCTACCACCAAAATAGTGATATTTCAGTAAATCCAAACTAGATTCATTTGTCACAATATTAGATTCACTTGACACAGTATCAGATTCATTTGTCATAATATCAAATTCACTTGTCACCGTATTAGATTCACTTGTCACAATGTTAACTTCGTTTGTCACAATTTTAGATTTGTTTGTCAGTATTAGGTTCATTTGTCACAATATTAGAATTATTTGTCACAATATTAGAATTATTGGTCACAATATCCGATTCGTTTGTCACAATATTAGAGTCGTTTGTCACAATATTAGATTTGTTTGTCATACTATTAGATTCACTTGTCATTTGTCACAATATTGAAGGTCATCGACCCCGAATGTTCGGTAGCATTCTTTGTCTCATTCTCCTACGGTGCAATATTCTTGCTGTTCTTCCAGCTGTATCTGAATACAGCATTACTGTTCATCCAGCTGCATAGTGCTTCTGTGTCACACAGCTGAAGTTTTCTTTGCAGCAGTACTGTTCTTCCAGCTGCGTAGTGATTCTAAGTCACACAGCTGAAGTTTTCTTTGCAGCTCTATTGTTTATATCGTTCCCGGGGTCATTTTAGTGATTGAGCCTACTATTGGATTTCCCCCCAACAAGCTCTTCCTTTTCTTTTTCCAATAGTGGGAAGCAATGTGGCATCTGAATGGTTCCCCAGGGACAAGGAGGTGTTTATTTATTCACGTGAGAGAAAATATGGCACGGCTACAAAAACTGGATACCTGTTTAAATATACGTAAATGCAAAGTCTACTTGGGGCGGGTGTCGGAAAAATGTTGTGATGTTTGAGCTTATTTCCAGGAAAAATAATTTACTGAAAAGCGTGGAAGATATACATCATTTCTTCCTTTAATTAGTTTGAAGTTTGATATATATATATATATATATATATATATATATATATATATATATATATATATATATATATATATATATATATATATATATATATAGTGTATGTGTGTATCTATCAAACGAAACTTTTCCTCATAAAAGGTGTCGCCCCAGACAAGAAAATAAACATAGTGCCACATTCATAGTTCTACTAAATCATGGATGAACCCCTGTGCAGAAAATTTATTCTACATTTCATACATCAAGTGCACCTTGAACACATTATGCTACTCACCTTCATCTAGCAAGAACTCTTGTGCTTCTTGGTTATAGAGTTATTTCCTTTTCAGTGACAATTTCACGCCCCTGTGACACGAAAAGCAAGAGAAGAAACAACAAATGTAGTTTTAGGGTAAGGATATAAGTCGTCAGTGGAATGCAATTTAGTTCATTAATCCATTTCATTGCGACATATCTGGGTCATTCCATTACTAGGGAAATGGAATGCAGATAGCAGTTCGCACACATTAAAAAAAGACACACAAGAAATAATCCTTAACTGAAAAGTGATCACATTGTCACAGTCTCAGTCCTAACATGAATAATGAACACAAGTAAAGGCAAAGGTTAATTCTTTAATGGTCGTCTATCCACACCTTTAATAATAAGCGTAGGGTAAAAAATAGTGAAGAGAGCATTAGTGAAATATAAATCATACCCATAATTGATACTTTGGTTCATAACATGAAATAGTGGAAGTAATGGACTGCTTTTGAAATAGAAAACAACGGAATTTATATATTGATGCTAACTTGAAGTCGCCATAAACCATGCTAACTTAAGAAAACACAAACGAAATAAAGCAAAGCTCAACACAAATATAAGCCATATATGCTGTAGAGAATAAGTCTCATTCTTCTTTGAAGAACCCCTATAACTATTCTTGCATACAGGACCCTGGCAGTGGACTGCATCCTCCATAACTACTCTTAATGTATTCTGACAGGGTAGTAGAAGCAGTGTAAAGGAAAGCAGATAGTCAGTGAACTGGGAAAAAATGGGGAAATTCACGTTAGAACTTACTAATTTATAAAGTAAAAAGAGAAATCATTTAACAATCACGTTAATAATAACTGTGAATCCACCAGGACTTAAATGGGACCTCTGTAGACCTATTATGCTGGCCTCCTGCTAGTCTAGTGCCCTACACACACCTGCAACTGTGACCACCATTTTCTTGTGACGAGGAGCCTGCGAGAAACGTGGTCATTATTGTCGTGACCTATGTATTATTTCCATTCTGTGTAATTTCCAACCAAATCTGTATCAGTTCAAATGAAGATTTATGTTTGTGGCCAAATACAGGTGCCTAAAGTTAATCCTTCCTTTGATCTGTTATATGTCGGGAATTACTTTGTAGCTCGCATGAGCCATTGACCTGTGTGAATACTTTGTAAATAAATGAGTAAGCATCAGTTATCACCAGACACCGAATATCACTAATACTTCACCTCACACTGGTGACCCCAGAGCGGCCGACAAGGCCAACATCATCACACATAGGTGACACAGGGCGATGACTGACCCTGTCAATGAAACCTTCACTGCCTCTTCCACACACCTACACCCATTCACGTCCAGCAACCAACAGGTATGGTTCTTCAGGCCAGAAATAATCTTCTGCGCAAGAATATCCCCTCGGCAGTACAGAAAGCAGATGCTGTCTCGAATTCCTGCCGGTTGACATCTTCGAGCGGACTGCTGAGGGATCAGCTGGAGTCATTTTTCAGCATGCCACACACCCTGAGAGCCAAGAAATTCCTCAACCACATGGGGGCATACAGAGTAGACGAGCGACCGCTGCACGTTTATAGGCAGCTGTGGATATTCATCATGCTGCCTGCCAGGGCCGTCCAACCTGATTCATCCTTGGACCTCATGAAGGAGGTATTCCTCACAAACTTCCCCACCAACAGCAGCAGCACCACCACCAAATCGGACTCAGTGGATGGCAGACGCAAATTCTAACAGTGACCGAAAGATCTGCCATTGAGTCCCTAGTAGACTCCAGAGCATGGAGATCATAAACCACCCAGCCAGCCTAAACGAAGTCAATTAATAGCTCAACCCAGCCCCCTTCAACCTCTATGTATCAGCTGCCAGCAGAGCACCACTTACAATGTACGGAAGGCAGAAGATGAAAACAGCTGATATCAAGAACATCGCCGATATTATCTTCTCAAAAGACAAGCAGACATATCTACAAGTCAACAAAAGCAACAGTTATACCCAATAGCACTAGTAACTCACCACCAGATACCAAGGCAGGAGAAAGGGGCTCCTATGGGTCCTACTGGGTCCGAGAAGGACACAGCGGTGACATTGAAGATGCAACCATAGGCCTCCCCAGAAGGGGGAGTCCTGTAGTGCCCACGTGTATGGTGCTGCATACACTAGCAACCACGACCGCCCTTTTCCTGTGACAAGGAACCTGAGAGCGAGACATGAGGTCGAAAGAAACTGTTTCTCTTCTACGTCTTTTTTACAGATATCTCAGTTGTCACGACTAATGTATTATTACCATTTTGTGTATTGTTGAGCCAGCTTTCCAATCATATTTGTATAACTTCCATTTTGTGTATTGTTGAGCCAGCTTTCCAATCATATTTGTATAACTTCCAACCGAATCTCCTATATCAATTCACGTGTAGATTTATGTCTGTGAACAAACACAGATGCCTAAATTTAATCCCATCTTCGATCTGCCGGAGGTTGAAAAGTACTTTGCGGCTCGCACAAGCCATTGACGTGTGTGGATACTCTGTAAATATATTACTAAGCATCAGTTACCATCATTCTCAGTGCCACATTAGTACCTCGCCCACACCAGCACGGCCCCTTGCTTAGAAGAGGTACATAAGTGAGGTAAGGTTTTAAAAGAAAGCACTGGTTGCAGTGATTTGAATGATTCTGGGTTACCTATGCTCTACTGGCTCCCTCTTCTTCCGACAGAAGAATCGTTCCGACAGAGGGCTCTATATGGCAAGATGTTTTTTTTCCCGTGCTATGTTAAATTTCAGCATAAGTTTTAATCAGCGTCAGCTGGAGTCAGCCTGGGTCATGGTCCAAGCCATATCTCTCAGGTATATTTATTCAGGATTAATAGAGTACTCCAGCGTCCGTTGGCAGGCCCAAGCTAATCTGTAGGCATGCTGGATCCTTACCAACGGAGCTGCTTATGTTAATACTTGCATAAATGTAAATTAACTACTGAGGACAAAATTATTATCAGTCACTTGTTACTTCAGAGCATTCTCATAAGTCCTCTTCTTTGGGAGTCTCCAATTTATCTCTCTCTCTCTCTCTCTCTCTCTCTCTCTCTCTCTCTCTCTCTCTCTCTCTCTCTTACCAAGGTCCCTCGTAGTCGGCCTTACCTTAATCGCTTTTGGTGGCCTTTTCCTCCTTGAGATCTGTCTACTTTGCTGCCAGATTAGGTTGCATATATTCAAATAGTACATTTTGCTTTTAAATACTTTCAATGAAGAAAACGTCACCCTGAGACGAGGCAGTCCTAATGAGGTATAAAGTTACTGAATGAGAAAAAATAAAAACATCTCTGTTCACAAAGCAAAGCCGAAGGAATACTTCATGCCTTAAGAGGCACTCAATCCTGTTAGGTAGAAATTAAGTCAGTTGCTTAGTGTGACATGCGAGTAAGACTAAGAATGGGATTTGATTTTATTTTCTTTGCTTTGTTCGCCCGAAATATAGGCCAAGACGTAAGTGAAATCTGTCATACACAGTTCTGCACATCAAATACAGATATTACTAACTTGTCTTTAGCTCTCCAAATAATTTCCTTGGAGATTCTACATTAATGTGAAAGAGAGAGAGAGAGAGAGAGAGAGAGAGAGAGAGAGAGAGAGAGAGAGAGAGAGAGAGGGTGATGGGAACCACGCCTGGAGAGTTTTTCCTTGGGCCAAAGATTTGAAATTCTTGAAATGTCATTTATACGAAAAGATTATTTTAGTGCCTTTTGGGATGCACAGCCAGACATTCCTCCTGTAAACCTTCTTATACTATTTTTCTAAGCCTTTATTTGTGGTTGACTGAACTTCATTAATATAGAGGTAAAAAAAGGAAGAGGAACAAAAAGCCTTAATACTCACAAAATTTGTCTTCTTCTCTTATGATTAATAATAATAATAATAATAATAATAATAATAATAATAAAATAATAATAATAATAATAATTATTATTATTATTATTATTATTATTATTATTATTATTATTATTATTATTATTATCATCATAAATATGTATTAAAAATATGTACAAATTGACGAAACTTTCAAGAACCTGCTGGATTCTCATTCTCAATTGAGAAGGAAATTCGAGAAGGTTCTCAAAAGCTCTCGCTTGTATGTGTATTTTAGTATGTATTTGTATTTACACCTTTGTGGACTGTACATATATATATATATATATATATATATTATATATAATATATATATACTATATATATATATATATATATATATATATATATATATATATATATATATAGATATATGTATATATATATATATATATATATATATATATATATATATATATAATATATATATATATATATATATATATATGTATCTTTTAAGTACTTATATTAACTATCGTGGATTTCCTCATTATTATTATTATTATTATTATTATTATTATTATTATTATTATATTATTATTATTATTTGAAACGTTGGCAACGCCCTTAGAAGAATACGAAGATTCTCTGGAACGGCGTAGAGAGTTTATTTCCTTTAGGCTGACTGCGTGAAACGCTACGGTTGAATCACGCCTTATTTAACTTCCACACTCCTATACCAGTATGAAAGCTGCACTATTCAAAGCTATTGCCTTTCCCGTTTGCCAAGATTACGTACATCGGCCAGCTATTAGCAGATATCAGCCTTGAAGAAAAGATGTTATAGTAAGGAAAATGGAAAATATCTCGTTTAAAATCAGTTATACTGATGCTGCCATTTATTTTAACAGAAATATATTATTTTTATTGTTAATATTTATCTCGAAGTAATAATATATCTGGGGCTTTGCCGGTATATCCTTTGATCTTTTAAGGTATGGCCCCCAGCAGAGGCCTCTTTAAGTGTCCTGATCTTTAGAGCCGCAGTGGGACTTGAAGAAAAGGAATGATGGAAGAAATAAAGCAAACGCGAAAAATAGTCATTGAGTGTAACTTCCAAAGCCCCTCCTGGAATTTTTGAAACATGTTATTTTTTCTTCTCAAATATGGTAAAAAGAATGATATTGGAAAAAAAATGATATTTGAATTTCCCTAATAGGGGAAAATAATGTTTCATAAAGAGAGGTAACCCATTCGACTTTCACACTTGAAGAGAGAGACTAAGAATAGTCAAAGACTTGTGAACAACCAATGAGATATTTTGTATGCAAACTACAGAGCGACAAGCGCGTGATGGATGAAACTTGTATGGAAACAAAAATAAGATTTAATTCTTTAAAAAAATTATTCATTGAACTCTATTAATAATTTCTTGGGTGAAATATAATTCACTAGATTTTGGCCAGCAAAACAGTATATGCTTTAACCTTGAAGATATTTTGTTTAGGAGAGAAGGACACCCTGGGGCAATTTTAGAAGATGATATGGTGGAATTCGGGAACGAGTTGACATAATTTAGAATAGAACGGATACGAGTGAACACGAACATATACCTTCAGAATCATTTACGCCTTGAATATTAGGTGAGAGGTAAAAACGTGTGTTGTTATTTATCTCCAATGGGAATTACAATTCATAAATGCATGTGACACACACACACATATCGTATATATATATATATATATATATATATATTATATATATATATATGATATATATATATATATATATATAAATATATATATATATATCGTTCTAAGATATGGCGGCTACTAGTAACTGGAACGTTTCAAAACATAAAGGTTTAATTTTCAAACTATAAAGACAGAAAACAATAAAATTAACGTTAAAAGCGCTCAAAAACAAATACTAATTTTAGCAAAAAGAACCATCAAGAGAGAAAGGAAGGACAGAAGTCAGAGGGAACAAACCAGAAATGACAAAAGGCAACAGCTCACGTAAGGTAAAGAGTTGTCGAGGAAAACGGCTTGTTCAATTGAGGAACAAGCTGTTTAATAAACAAGGACTCCAGAATTGTCAGTAGTTAGCCCCTCGGTGCCCGTCCCAATATTTCAAAATCTTTGTATTGTATATTATGTTTGCATTTATGAGCGTGTTGTCTGATGTTAGAAAATTCAGGATTAGCAATTTTGTTACCAGTTCTATAGCAAACGCTAGGTCCCCAGATTACATCTTGGGCAATTAGACTTGTACACAACACATGAGGTCATCAAAGGGTTAAGTTTATCCTTGAATTTAAACAAACTTTCTAAACTGAGTGGATTTGCTGGGATGATATTAAATCTGATAGCTGGTATATAACCAAATATGAGTTTTCTTAGTGCATCCTAAAAAATTTTGTCATGGATTAAAGGTACATTTGCATATTATGGAAGCTTAGGCCAAGTAGGTAAGGAGGCTTTTGGAATAAAAACGTCATTAAGAAGTTTAAAAACATACCTGTGAAAAAGTGTAGAGGGAAAATAATTACTAGTAAACAACTGACGTAAAATGTTGATGTCTTCGTGAAAAAACTCCCAACTAGATGTCAAGGAGAAGGCACGATGCAGTAATGTGGATAAAGAGTTTAATTTAAAACCATAAAAACAGTTACTATAAAAATTTGAACCTAGTCCTGTAAAAGTTCTCTTCCTGTAAACTGAAGTTTTAAAATGATCATATTGTCGTAAGACTAAAACATCTACGAATGGTAGTTTATTATCACTTTCGCACTCCATAGTAAATTTTATATTTGGGTTTGCCCTATTAATAAAATCAAGAAACATTTCAGCGTCATACTTGGATTTAGAAAGCGAGAAGGTATGGTCAATGTACCTTTCATAGATCAGCGGATGGTAACTCAAAAGGACAGGTGTCTAAAAAATGCTCCTCCAGGGAGCACATCAAAATGCCTGCAAATATGGGCCCCAATGAAGAACCCAAAGCCATAACATCCATCTGAAACTGACTCTCTTTTTTGTAATTCTAATAAATCTGACTTTAAGAAATTATTGCAACTGGCAGTGCAGGACACTGCCTTCATTTTTAATAATAATTGTTTCCGCCCAATTACTTATTTTAGTCAACAGCCCCGTTTCCTCTCTCATCGACGACATCTTTAGGACTAAATTACAAATTAACACACGGAGTTTTTATTGCTACATGCAGACTTTGCGATAACACCAAAAATTGTAAACATGCCATCAATGGGGTGCTGATTTTTTTTATAAAATGGTAGCATAATATATATGTATTTATGTATATACATCTTTCTATAGAAATTCAACGGCCAAATCAGTTACGCCAAGTTTCCTATTTTAGATGTAGCCGAGAAGTCCGCGTGAAATGATAAAAACGGTGTATTTCACTTTGTAATTTAGTCCTGGAGACGTCACAGATGAGAGAGAAAACGGTCCGTCGACTACGAGATGTGATTGGATGGAAACTTGTATAATTTTTCCTTATTCTTCAGAAGCTTAGCGGAAGAAAACAAGTAGTAGGATTGACTGACTTCAAGTCTAGATAAAAGATACTATCTGCCATTGACTTAAATTTGAATTGCATAAGAGAGAAAATATGTTAAAATATCACATGGTCACACACACACAAACACATATATGTGTATGTATGTGTACATATATATATATATATATATATATATATATATATATATATATATATATATATATAACATATATATACATATATATTGTTCAGGATTTTAAGCCAGAACTAAGGAAAGGTAAGAGCTCTTTATAACCAGACTCATTCATCCTTGCCTATATGCAAGTTGCCCCTGTGAGCTGAAATCTTCCATTCTCTCAGAAAACTCTCTTTGCTCCCATTGACTGCTCTGGATTTACTCTCCACAGGGGGCTTTTAAAAGAGCGGGGCCACAGCAGTTCTCTCTCATATCTGACTCAGAACCTCTCAGAACTTCTTCAGACTTTCTCAAGCCCTGCAGACTCTACTTCTCTCCTTCTGCTCTACTGACTCCTCTGGGGATCCCGCAAGTATTCTTATAGATCCATAGCGCACAGAAATATCAGCAGATAAGAAGACTATCAAACCCAGGATTTCCAAACAAACATCATGCCTGATTGTAGGAGAAATTGGGAACCCTTTGTAATAAGGCTTTCATTGAAATAACCCATTTTGCGCAAATTCTGATCTCCATGTCTGGTTCATTTCCTAGCCACATGTTTCCAGTGGATCAACAATCAACCACCTCATTAGTTACTGGACCTACATAACTTAATGTAAATATAGTTCATTTAAAACTCAAGTCCAGAGTTTATGTAAATTGCTCCTTTTTCAGTAATATCGGCCTTCTGCCGTAGATTTTTTGTTTATGATAACTCTCGTCCCTCCAGTCTAGGCCAATTTTAAGAGTATTAGACCAGATTTTCAAGGAGGGAACGAGCAGGTCATAACAAAATGGTGACCATTTCCAGTCTCTTGTGAAAAAGAATTTTCATTTACAATCCAGTGATCGTTAAACTGGTATCACGAAAGAAACTAATCTGAACTCCTTTTAATATTTTTTGAGCAAGCAAAAAACAAGGCTTCCTAATTCCCCACAACAGAAAAAAGGTAAATTTTTTACTAGTTATTTGTGTAGAACTAGGTATTCTAGTTAGGGATGTATAAAATCTTACTGTCATTATAGTGATAGGACGATATTATTAGAACCACGTGCATGGCGATAGAGTAGAGAGAGAAATTTAACCGTAGCTTTTTTATGTGCCATTTCATAAAGAAGATGGGTATTTAGGGAGAAAATTCAAAACGAAAATGATTGCCATATTTCATGAATTCCAAGTATAAATCGTCAGATCTCGTGTTGTAAATAGATTTCGTTGTTAAGATTTTTAACATGAATCAGAGCGCTGTTCAATGTGGCTGAGCGCACTCTCTCTCTCTCTCTCTCTCACTGGTTGCCAGCAGGTATAAACAGGATAGGATTTAAATCCCTGGTCACGTGTCTAATCGAGCCCTATCCATTTCCCTGTTTATGAACAAAAGAACAGAAGAGTAAGTAAGTAAAAAGAAAAAACAAAGTGTTAATGTAATTTCATTTAAGATTAGAATAAGGGAAATCAACGGTAAGAATTTTTTTTTTATTTCTGTGCAGAGAGATATAATTACGGCAAATACTTATTGCTTTCCACAAAGAGCACATGATTTTCCCTTTCCTTAACTTCTCCCAACACGGCCTTGAAAAGCCAATAGGAATCCTCCAGGACACCCATAACCATAGCGGACACTCCACCTACGGTGCGACCTCGCAAACTGACCTCAGAGAGGTCGAAGGAAGAAGGGAAAACGGTGTAGAGGTTTTCAGGAACCTTACAAGAGTCAATAGTCTCTCTGCACTAGTGGCTGGCACAGTGCCACCCTATTATGGAGAATTCTGACCCTCTCCATCCAGAGGAGAGTGCCAGATTCTGCTACTTCTACCTCCTTCTTATCCTTTTGTAACTTTCTATTTTTTTGGCTGTCTATCTTTTTTTCCATAGTTTCCTTTCCTCTTCTTCACTGCCTATAGACATTTATTCCTATTGTATGCTCTGCTTAGGCAGAGCCACATCCACCAGCTATTCTGGTCTTATAAATTAGTATTTTGTCATGAACTACTTTCATGGAAGTGCCACAATTGGCACAGTGCACTATTCTAGGCACTTAGCATCCCATTCAACAAGGACAAATTTTAGCCAGCAAAAATTGCTATATAATGGACAAAGACTTCTACCTCAACAAAATTAACCAGCTCCTTAGCGACACAAACACTTACGACAAACTGACGAAAAATCCCCTCCAAAATGTTCCCACAGAATCTTTTCGGAAAGTAAGATTAATTGCCAAGACAAAAAGAGTATTGAACTATTAAGAGAAAATTTAAAGTGAATTAATCCTAAATTACCCTACTTTTATGCCTTCCCAAAAACTCACAAAGACAATCTTCCATTCAGACCCATCATTTCATGTTCCGGAGTTTTCAATGACAAAATTTCTAAATGGTTAGCTGGCCTCCTTTCCCCTTTTTTAGGCACTTTTTCTCCCAGTCACATTAAACATTCGGAAGATTTTTGTCACAAATTCAGAGGAGCACATATACCTCTTCACAACATAAAACTTTTAAGCCTCGACGTAGACTCCCTATTCACAAAAGTACCAGTACAGGACGTTCTTCAGTTTTTAAGGGAAAAATTATTCCCCTATTCAGATCATTTCCCATTGGCGCTTGACAAAATAATAAAGTTAGTTGAATTATGTGCATCTAATAACGGATTCTCATTCGGGGAATCATTCTACAAGCAAATATTCGGGTGTAGTATGGGTAGTCCTTTAAGTCCTGTGTTAGCCAGTCTGTATATGGAATACTTTGAAACTTCAGTAATAAATACAATAAAACCCAAAAAACATGCTGTGGATGAGATATTGTGGATGATATTCTAACATTTTTTGGGATAATAGGTGGGGCAATTTTAATGATGCCTCTCAAAATTAAATGCATTAGTACCCAGCATCAAATTTAAAGGTTGAATGGGAAACAGACAACAAAAAAAAAAAAAAAATTTTTTTTTTTTCCTTTTCTGATGTTTTAATAATCAGAGACCACGGCAGAATACAAATTTACCATATACAGAAAACCAACCGTTCTCACTTTTCATACATTCACTGTTTTAGCTATCACGACATTGCTATCAAGATAGGTGTAGCCAGCAACCTGTTCTTAAGAGCCTTACGAATTTGTTCCCCAGATTTCCTGGAAAAAGAATTTGAACTAATTCGTAAGCAACTTTCGTCTTTAAAGTATCCTGACCATATGGTTGAGAAAGCAATTCACAAAGCAAACGTAATTTTCTACCGACCCCCTAAAAACTAGAGATATACACCCAACAATAAAATAAAAATTCCACACCTGGACACGATTAAGAAGGTGACTCAAACCCTCAGAAAATCTAACCCTTTTGCGTTTACTTACCCAAACACCTTAGCCAAAATTCCTGATTAACGTCCAACAAAAGACATCTCCCAAGGACACTGGGGTTTACCAAGTCCCATGCTAGGACTGTGACCAATCTTACATCGGATTTACAGGTAAATCACTTCGCCAGAGATTAATATAACACAAAACGGTCATGTATGGACAACAGAACTAAGCTATTTCAACCATATGAATGAACATAACCATAGAATAAACTGGAATTTGGTCACGTGTAATTTTATAGCAGCAACTGCCGGTACAAGAGTCAAATGAGGGAATCGGCCTTAATAAAAGAGAGGCAGGTAATGAAACATCCTCAAAAGGAGCGTTGATTTCAGATACGATCGACAAGATTTTCATTCAACCAATGCTTAAGAAGATTAAAGGAAGATTATCAGCGGGGGTGACTTAAATTGGCTTACCTGTGGATGGACCTCTTCTCTGTAAACTTTTCTCATTCATCTACCTGAAGAGGGAGACAGCAGTCTCTGAAATATAGTACTTTTCTCTCTATATTTTGGTGCTTTTATGGCCATCAGCAGCCTTTATATAATACTAACATAAGAGATATAAAAATAAAACTCATTTTGCTCATTTTCAAATAAAAGAACAGTGGGTAACATTTGACCTTCACCAATTCTCTCACCTTTCTCTATATGGGGGAGCACCTTAATACTTCCTCTGTTCAAAGTAACTGCCAAAGATCCTTATACACATGTGCAACCTTCGAAGATGCGACTCCTTGCAAGAGGCAGACAACCAGCGAAGTAGAAAAACAATAGAGAAAGCACCCAGCCCACACCAGCTGAACATGTGCCCGGTCGCCATGACACCTGGGAAGGTGATCCTCCCACGCAACATTGCGTGGGCAATCCAACGTGCGCTACTCTGTGAAAATGGAGTGAGCATTGAGTACAATGCCATCTACAAGGATGCCTAGATGTAATCCTCTGAAGCTACATAAGGGCCCCGGACTGGCAGTTCATGGTCAGAAGCACCCAGAACTTAACCTAAGGGCACTTGCCGTCCTCCCCTTTTGCCTGTCCCTTGTCCTTCCACCACTTACTCGTTCCTCACCCGGTACCTTTTGTAAGTGGCATCCCTTCATTCTCCTTGCTCCATTGCCGATGCCCTATCTAATAAGAACACTGTCATCCTGACGAAGGTAATGCCGGAACAAGGCTCCTTTTAGTCAGTCACGATACTGTTAGTCCTCTGCCTGATTCATTTTCTCCTTCATTGTGCAAGTACCTTTAGTGAATTTGTGTTGAAGTGTTAAGTGTTAACATAATTGCGCATTTAGTGACTGTAAACCGAGTTGTTTGGAACCAATCATAAAAAGATAGGAAACGATCTCTGCTACCCACCTCATTTAATTGATTTATGTTATCAAAAAGCTCACAAAAAGTTCTATTGTGTTGCTATTAATGAAAAAGAAATGCCTAAGAATGTACTTAGCTTACCTTACTTTCGTGGATTTGAAACCATAAAATCAATATTTAAATCGTTTAATGTTAATGCAGTGTTCTCTTATAACAATACCATTAAAGATATGCTAATTAAGAATAGTCCCGTAACAAATAACAACATCATTTACAAAATTCCTTGTAAGGATTGCCCCATCGTTTTACGTTGGTCAGTCAAGTAAAAATTTATGTGTACGGATTAAGCAGCATATGTATTCAGTTAAAACAGCCCAGACTTCAAATGCCACTGTTTATCCATCTGAGTGAAAAATCTCATTGTATTAATTGGGGTGATACCTCGGGTAATTGCTACATCTAATGATTATGTTTCAAGAAATTTACTGGAATCGGCAATTATACAAATCACTAATAAAAACAACCTAAATCTTAGTCTGGAATGTACCATTTGGACCCATATATTTGTAAGATGTTTATGAGGACCTTAAAATAAATGAACAACTAATAAATCAGTCCCACATTAATATAGTTATTATTTCTCTCTCTCTCTCTCTCTCTCTCTGGTTCGATATTCTCTCTCCCTCTTTCTCTTGCTCGTATATATATATATATATATATATATATATATATATATATATATATATATATATTTATATTTTTTTATTTCGTCTTTTCATTAATAATAACTTTTGGGGAAAATTTGTGTAAATTTCATAATATTAAATTGTATAGCTTCTTGTTTTTTTCAAAATGCACTGTTTTCTGGAAGAATAACTTGTTTACCGCGTGTATCCTCCAAGGTGTGGCTACCCTCAGGCGTTTCCTCGTTTCTGTTGAGTGAAATCGACCTTATTGCTAATCTTGTAGTGTCAGGTTTTGATATTATGCCTTCTTTGACTATGTTTTCCTCTTTAAAATCAGTTTGCCTTAGTAAAGGGTCGGTAAAAGACCTAAAGTACTCGCTATCTCGGCTATGTATAAAAAACCTTTATTTATACATAGCATCACGTTTTTATATACTTTGTGATCAGTTATTCTATATACATATATATATATATATATATATATATATATTATATATATATATATATAAATATATATATATATATCGCCCTTTTACTCAAAGCTGATGAGGCTTTCCTTTGAATATAAGAATATAATTAGTACAAAAGCTGCCTTTTGGTGGACCGTTTATTGAAGGCAGTAATCTCATTGTGGAAGCTAATTTACTCTCACATTTCACCTTCTTTCTAAGGCTCCTTCGAACGGACCCTTTTGTCGTCCGATATTTCTTCCATGGCCTGAGGATGACAGCTGCTCTGATGGGAGATAATTTTTCATATTTTATTTTTTATTTACCTTATTCCTTTTTTATGTAATTTTTTATAACTTTCCAGACCAAGCATGACTGCAATTTGTAAGGTATCAATCATATTTCGAAATCATTCGGTAAGAGATACCATTCATGGAAAAATAGTCCCTTAAGAAATAATTTCATAACGAGAAAAAGAAGATAAATATTTGCTTGGACGGCGGGAAAGCAATATCGCCTCCTGCAGGTAGAACAAATTCATTTTGGCAAAAGCTTATGTAAAAAACTTTTTTATGAAAAAATCCTCGCATGGGGAAAGGACGTAAAAACCTCTGGTATTTCAAAAATTTAGAACTATTTTCTGAAGCATTTCTTTTCACTTGCAACTACATATTCCCTTTTCTTGTCTTTCAACCTGTAAGAGCTTCACTTGTTGACCTATATAGAAGTATGATATGAAAATGAATGACATACTTAGATACATACATTATGTAGGTGCGCGAGTGTGTTTGTGTGTGTGTGTGTGTGTGTGTGTGTAAAGTTGGCACAAAGATTTGCTGGACTGGGTACGTATTTCGCTTAACAATGTTTCGTCAATATGCTTCACCTTTCTCAGATGGCGTCTGACCTAAGTCATATCATGGCAGGTCATTTAATTGTTAGTCAAATTCATACAACTGGTGATAATGTTGATGACAGTGAATTTCAAATTCTCTTGGAGAACTGGCTTGTTTGTCCTTTGAACACTGATTGCAGATCGTCTGGAAGACGATGAAAGGACCCTATGAAGTAGAACTCTGATCCCTTCTCTTATTCTAGGCGTTTGCGCCAAAGGTAACAGCTACCTGTGTTCCTGATGCTGATCTTGACAGCATTGTTATGCTACTGCCAGGTGAGACGTCGGCAATTGGGTCACAGTTGCTCAATTATGGAAAGGCAGAACAAGGCTTCTGAAGACAGGTAGTTAAATAAGACGCAGGTAGGTCGAGGGGTCACCCTTCTTCCCGAGGATGGAATCACTGGATAAAAGGCTGACTGTTAGATTTATTTACAGTAATCTCTGAAAGAGTGTCGTGGAACAAAAACAAAAATATGGAAATCTAGGATGGAATGGAGACATCAAAGAGAAGACTGTGAAAGAAGATGAACCAGGGAATGGAGATGAGAGAGTAAAAGAAAATCCATCAGAAAACAATCGCCGAGAGGGTCATCTGAAGAGAGAAAAATTCCATTCAAAAAGCGGACGGACATGGAAAGGGTAACAACGTATCTCGGAATGAATCAGGTCAAATAAAATCCCAAGGGAATCAAATCAAGACTCGAAAAGAAAGAAATAAATGATGGGAGGGAAGGGTAACTGACATATACCAGAGAAGAAAGGGCCATTTCTAAATGTAATGAATGGTAAAACTGCAATTGCTGTACAAGAATCTGAGGAGAGCTGAAGAATGCTATCGTGTGGACGTGATAATAGACACACTCACTCACACACAGAGTTGTGAAGTAAAACATAACCTTAGTTATGCAATTTCCCTGCACGAGTCAATAGTATGTGTAAAATGTCAAGTAGAAAGGCAGTGTAGACAGGAGGAAGCGGCAAAAGGATAAACAAGGAACAAATAGGACAGAATAATATTATGACAGCAGCTGCCGTCATACTTCAGGTGTTACTATCTATGGGCATTCTCTTTCCACGGAAGTATTTTAGTTCCCGCGGTGTTAGAATATTTCTTCTTTTTGCCAGTAACTCTAATATGACCCAGTTATGTCATCTGATGTAAATGATAGAAAATGTGTCTGGCCTTTCGCAGGAATTGTGAATTTGTATGTTCTTCTGGAAATAAGAAGGTGTATGTTATGAGAGAGAGAGAGAGAGAGAGAGAGAGAGACTTAGTTCCAGAAATCTGCAGGAGTACGCAGTCATTTAACTTGCACACTTGATAAATTAAAAATCAAACTGCGGCTTTAAACCAAACACCACGAGCACATACACTTGCACCCAATAGCATTTAACTAAAGGGAGTTGTAACTGATAAGCGCTTCTACTCCGACCACCTGTCCGAACCTAAGTCTTCTTTATTTATTTTGTTAATAAGTGAGTCTCTTCTTTCATTACCCTCTTTTCCCTACTCCTTCTACTTCTTCCTAATGAACACCATATTCTTTGGAAGTTTGAATTTCAAGTCAATACCCCTGTGCTGGGCTTGTTTCATATGGATATGGTATCATCTGCAGATTAATAATAATAATAATTAGAAACGACGATTATTAATTAGTCTGTTTCGACCAGGAACGCTCTCTCATACGACGGTACAAACGAAGAGAAGACAGACTTCACAGCCAACACGAATCGCGGGATTCCTCTGCTGGCGGTACAGATAAAGTCGTTATCGTCATAGGAGATGTTACATTTCATAGGAGGCAGTATTCTTAGTCGTTCCTGTAACCATAATGATGTTAATAGCGTTAACAAAAGTCAACATACTGAAATGGCAAAGGCTTGTTAGGTCTCATCTGTTACATCATAAATAATGGGAAGATGAGACAACCTCACTCTCTCAAAGAAAGAAAACGACATTGGCTCTTTAATTCTTTTTTTTTTTATTATTACTCTAAGCTGTTCCGAGGATAACAAGTTAAAAATTTTCTGTACAGCGTATAATGCTGTATGCAAAATTCTATGTGCTGCAGCATGAAACACTCAGCTACGACCCCGGGTCACTGGTTAGCGCTCAGTTGCTCCAGAGATGCGGACAAGTAAAGGTGTGGCGGCAAGGCATCCAGAATTGGACTCGGCAGGGCCAGACGCACGATCAAAACCAACTTTAACTTTTAATAAAATAAAAACTACTCAGGCTAGAAAGCCGCATTTTGGTGTATTTGATGATTGGAGAGTGGATGATCAACATACCAATTTGGAGCCCTTTAGTCTCGGTAGTTTTCGAGATCTGAGGGCGGACGGACAGACAAATAGCATTCTCTATCGTTTTTTATAACTGCATTTCTCTAAAATGAGCAACTTATGAACTGCGTTATTTTCTTACAATGGTGTCAGTTGCTCTGTTTGTACATGTTCCATATCAACTCAACCCCTCCCTCCCATTAATGTGTGATTGCAGGAAATCGCGAAGATCGGTCTCAGAATATTAAAAAAGTTTTCTGTACCCATAACTCGTGTTAATAAAACGTTAGAGGAAGAAAAGTTTAGACGCTGATTTTGAAGAAAGAGATGGCAGTGTTGTTCGGTATCTTCAGACGTTGGAAATGTGTTTTGTTATTATAAATATGAGAGGACACCAGTAAAACTGTTTCATACCGCATTTGAAATTCTAACATATGTATGGGTACATATGTATGTTTGAAGAATAAATCCCTATAAAAAGCTTTCGGGAAACTCTTCGATTCGCCTTTTCAGTCGAGATTGAAGATGGGACTCGAACAAGATTCCCGAATCTCTTTTTTAGACAGACATAACTGTGATTTGGTTTCCTCCAGTGGGCTCACATCTTCGGGATATGATTGCTGTTGCTCTGAGAAGCACTGAGTAGAAACCCCACCCCATGGCCTGATTTTATTACCTGACCGAACTCGTAAAGAGTTGGATACATTTCCAAGCCTTGCACATCCCTTTTGGAACTGGCAGGAACCTCATTTATGAAGTGAATGACTGGACAGAAAAATCCATCCACAACAAAGCATGGAAAGGGAGAGAACAAAAGTCAGCTCAGATTCAGGTAAACGAAGTTTCCTTAACGAGTAGAGAACGTTTTGTTTATTGAGAACACATAAGTCAGCCGCATTCATGTCTCGCAGGTGACAGTTACTGCTGCTGAGATTTTCTACTATCCTACTCGAGGGACTGGATTTCTGCCAGTCACATTAAGCAAAATACAAGTTTACTTACCTAAGCGTCCAAGACTCTCGCGTTGTCGCTGCGTTACTCTGAGCTAATTAGATTTGTTCTTACGCATCCCAGAATGGATTCATCCGAAGCAGACGATGAATAACTGAAGGAAGCAAAGACGCAGATCTCTGAATTTCCCAATGATTCAGCGTCTGAAGAAAGAAGCTATGGAAACAAGTAAAAAAACTTACGAAGAAAGAGTTCTGTACAGCCGCTACACAGCTTAATCAAGGCCACCGGAAATACACATCTTTCTCGGTTGTCTGTATACTGCTGCATGAGCCACGGCCCATGAAACTCAGCCACGGCCCGGTGGTGGCCTGGCATATGTCGTTGCCAGACGCACGATTTGAATAACTTTACCTTAAATCAAATTAAAATAACTGAGGCTAGAGGGCTTCATTTTGCTATATTTGATGATTGGAAGGTGGATGGTCCCAACATGCCATTTTGCAGCCCCTCTAGCGTCAGTAGTTTTTAAGATCTGAGGGCGGACGGAAAAGTGCAGACGGACTGATAGCGGTCTCAATAGCTTTCCTTTCAGAAAACTAATAAAATACGGACAGATCGTAGAAGTTGGTGTAGCTGGAACTCGGGAAATGACCGAGTTTCGGATATTTCTTGGCTGAGGATAATTACAAAGACTGAAGTGATTGCTCTTAAATTTGTCGATTTCAGAGAATTATTTTGCATTGTTTTGTCTACTGACTGAGGCTACGATGTCTTCGAAAAACCTGAATATTATGAAGTACTGTCGAGAATGATGTATCTCTTGCTTGAACCCTCAAAATAAATTGTCGCGCAGGAAGTTCTGTCACGAAGCCTTTTCTCTTTTTTATCTATTTATTTACTTATTTATTTTTTTTGACGATCGATACACAAAGCTGGAAATGATTTATTTAACGAAGGGGATGTATACGAACAGCACCATACATGAAGGGTACCAAAGCAGTGATGGAAATAACGCAAGGCTGCTTTGTTTGTTACAGGGAATTGTTTTATCGTATATTTTAATGACAGATGGGAGTCATATTAGAAATTGTATGTCCTTTTAAATAATGCATAAGATACGTAAATTATAAGATATACGCATTATATCTATCATATATATATATATATATATATATATATATATGATATATATATATATGTATGTATAATAAACAAACACACACACACATATATAATATATCATATATATATATTATATATATATATATATATATATATATATATATGTGTGTGTGTGTGTGTGTGGTGTGTTTGTGTGGTGTGTGTGTGTGTGTGTGTGTTTGTGTGTGTGGTGTGTGTGTGTGTGTGTGAGTAAATAAATCTCGCAGTTTAAAGGGTCAAGTCGAATGAATGTTAGCAGTAAAGTTCAGCAGTATCTTAAGTTATGAATTTTGGTGTCACAGTGTTTGCTTGTGAATCTGTGGTGGTTTGCTAGTGATTAAGTACTGTATATACACATTTTATTATACATTATTAGTATATTATTATATACATATATACACGCATAATCTTTCAGTAAAAGCACATTAAAACACTGGGGACATCATCATCGTCGTTTTCTATAATAATGAAAGCAAAGGAAACCTCAGAAGAGCTCATGAAGCCCCTGACTTCCGCCCTTGGGAATCTCGTTCTTCTGTTTCTTTCTTCAAAGTACCGCGTCGAGTTTGGAATCTGTCTGGGAGTCTTTCTCTCGGAGATGGATGGATGTCCCTTCTCTCTCTCTCCTCTCTCTCTCTCTCTCTCGTCTCTCCTCTCTCTCTCTCTCTCTCTCTCTCTCTCTCCCTGTTTATTTGGAAGTTTTAACTTTATTCTTCTTCTAAAATGCTCGACTGGAAACATCGGAACTTTCTTCGAATGGAAATTTCGTATTCTGGGTCATGTTTTTTCCAACTTATCTCAGTAGGATTGCGTGTAATAACAATAGTGATAATAATAATTTTTATGCTTATCAGTGTTATTCCATATGATACAAACACATTCACACTGTATATATATATATATATATATATATATATATATATATATATATATATATATATATATATATATATATATATACTATATGTATATATATATATATATATATATATATCTATATATATATATATATATATATATATATATATATATATATATATGTGTGTGTGTGTGTGTGTGTGTGTGTGTGTGTGTATGTATATGTATAAAGAAAGCAAGAGAAATAGTGAGATAGGAGAGAGATAACTTGGGAGGCTCTCATCTTCCAGTTCCTACGTTCTCTATAAACCATATTCATCACATTCCCCCCCGCCCCCCGGACACCGCTTTCCCCAAAGGACCCTCTTGCCAAATTCCACCGCCCTCTGTCAGAGACCTGATTGCGTCATCGACAGCCAGACCCGTAACTCCTCTCGTGTAGCTTGTGTTATTCATGGCTTCATTCATTTTAAGATGGTGATGATGGGTTAGCGTTCTACTGTAGAATTATGTTAACGTAAGCAACTTGTTGCTTATGTAAGCAGTATATATTTCTGGTGCCCTTATGAGCCCAGGTGACACTGTCACTATATTCCAAGGGGAGGTACGAAAAAAAAAAAAAGACACATCCGTGCCAGCTACGAAATACTGGAGATGGCATGGACGTGTTTTTCGTTCCTTCCTTTGAAGAATCGTATGTGGTATTGTCACCTGGTCTCCTATGGGCTCCAGAAAAAGTGGTCAGTCCAGACCTATGAGATAGGAGGCTGGAGATGAGGGAAGATCAGTGAAAGTGAAAACGCAGGAAAGACATGAGTGGCGGATCTTCACAAAGGTCTTTTTGAGTCTCACAGTGCAGGAGGTGACAATGATGATTTCTACGGTGTTATGAAATGAATGACTGTGTTCCCAGTTGATGCATTCAAAATGATATGTACCTTTTCAGGGCGATGACAATCAACGTCATTTTTTTCGTCATAAGTATATCTTAGATTAACCAGACCACTGAGCTCATTGACAGCTCTCCTAGGGCTGGCCCGAAGGATTAGGTATTTTGACGTGGCTAGGAACCAATTGGTTACCTAGCAACAGGACCTACAGCTTATTGTGGGATCCGAACCACATTATATCGAGAAATTAATTTCTAATCACCAGAAATAAATTCCTCTGACTCCATTTTGGCAGAGATTTTTTCTTCATACATACTGCTGTTCACTAGACACTCGTTTTTTCTTTTCATTGTCTTGCAAGTCGGTTAGACTCATATTTTGTTAACAGTTAATTGCCCGAGAACACTGTCCATTCCTAGAACATAACAATTGACCTTAGAGAAAAGCTGGATAGGTATTCTGATGTGGTCTGGTCATGTGGTTGGAATACACTAAGTGAGCGCTGCTCGGAAGCATGCCAGGCAGAGCCAGAGAATGATAGCTACGAGGAGATAGAAGAGGCGACGGGGGAAAAGGACCCGAATATTAATCCAGGAATCATCAGAGGACGTGGAAAGCAGACATGAGCGTCTGTCAACTTGCTGAAGATCATGACCTTTATATTTACAGACAAGAAACTATCGAAGTTTTCATAATTTTCTGCCTGGGCAATTCATCCTTGGCTCGTCCAATAGAGGAGGAATGTGGCAATGACCTTTGCCTAACTTTTGCCAAGAGAGAGCAATGAAAGATGACCTCTTCCTTAATTAGACTTTGGAGCCCAAGAGATCAAGAGCTTCTCGACCTACCATTCACATCCACTCATCCAGAAACCTCGGCAATATTCTCAAGGAAGCAAACGCTGCACACACACATTCTTCCTCCTCTGATTCGGGAGGCATTGGGATAACTTTTATGTCACTTCTTGCGAAACTCGACCGAAAACAAAAGAGCTAGAGAGAAGAAATAAACTAGAGAGAGAGAGAGAGAGAGAGAGAGAGAGAGAGAGAGAGAGAGAGAAAGAGAGAGAGAGAGAGAGAGAGTCAAGTGTAGTAACATCAGTGTCAGCATGTGAGGAAATTTATTTATATCTTTCATTGCGTCGCCACTCGGCACAAGCTCTCAATAGGTTAGTAAAGTATCTTATCACTGTAACCATTCTTTTTTTTACAGAATAACTCTTTGTCGCTTCAGTATAAAACATCTTGCTTCAGTTTATGAAGTAATCCGTACAGCTTATGGTCGTGGTCCGGAAATTTTTTTTTTTTTTTTTTTTTTTCTCTTTTATGTTTTTTTTTTTTCTGGATAAAAAAATCATGTTTTTTTCGTGTTTTCGCTTTTTTTCCTAGCATCCAATTTCTTCATTCTTGAAGACCATAGTTATAGTTGCTATAGACCAATGATGTTATTTAAGCCTCGCACCTTCCTTCTAGATTAGAGGAATTAAGTTCAAGTTGAACATGCTTGATATGAAAACGTGTTGTACCGTACATACTTTAAAGGAACTGTTGCCAGTCACACAGGTTCCATACCTCCGAATCTGATACATGCATGATACAAGTTTCAGTTGAACATGTTTGATACTGAACATTGTATCATACTGTTTCATACATACTTTTAAGGAAATGTTGCCAATCATATAGTTTTCATACCGCCCTTCAGATGCATTACAATTGAAATAATGTAGCCCTGTATTGCATGGTTCCCAGATATGATTGAAAAATAACAGTAAAATTTGTTTGATAATTGAAAATTTCAGTGTTAAATTGTTATATGTTGAAATTCTAATGACATAAATGTTGGTGATGGTTGAGATACCATAGGATTTCCTTACTTTCCCAAGTTTTCATTTTTCACACCAATAGATTTTTATTTCCAATGTTTAATTGCCTTGTTACCCGAACTCTAGGTATAATATAAGCGCTGCTAGCCATTTTTTGTAGTTTAGGAAGCAGTAGAATGTGAGTAAAAGGTTTGAAGAAAATGGTGTTTTTTTATAATGTTTTTTTTTTTCGCGAAAAATCTTTTTCTTCTTCTTTTTCTTAGGTGGGTGGGGGGCGTGTTTCAACGCTAGTCGTGGAGTTAATGGCAAATTTGCAAAAACAGAACATTCTCAAATAATTGCACATGTTCTTTTAAATAAGGAAAAACATCTTAAATGCGGTGTTAAACTTGGGATTTTCTTGAAATATCAGGTTTTTATGAATGATAAATTTCTTTCGGAATGTATTCAGTTCCTTGAATGGTCATAATACAAAGGGTGATAGCACTGTGTCATCTTATTTGCTTTCCCTTACCGCTGTATAACTGTAATGAAGTGAGGGTCATAACTGCCTTCCTTTGGCGATAGTAGGGTAACGAAACAAAGATCACAAAAACGTAATGTGAAAAATGCCATGCATCAGTTTCTTGATGTTAGTTGAAAGGGAGATTCCATATGAAGTACGTCCGTAGGTGGTTAGTTCCGTCATTGGACCTCATTGCTTAAGGTTCTTTGCAGCATTCCTTAGGCCCCTAGCTGCAACCACTTTCGTTCCTTTTACTGTACCTCCTTTCATGTACTCCTTTCTTCATCTTAATTTCCACCCTCTCCTAACACTTGATTCACAGTGCAACTGCTTCGAGGTTTTCTTCCTTTTACACCTCTCAAACCTTTTGCTGCCAATTTCCATGTCAGCGCTGAATGACCTCATAGGTCGCAGTGCTTGGCCTTTGGCCTAAATTTTATATTCAACTCAACTCAGTTCCATATGGTGAACATGCAGTTGTGAAAAATAGGTTAGACATAGCATCGTGCATTAACATCCATGTAAATCTTACAAATGGCACTTAGTTTTTTTGCAGTCATACGAAAGACAACTGCCTTTCACGAACTTTTTCAAATGAAAATAACTTCTCTCTGGTGAGGCAATATTTCC
The DNA here is from genome assembly GCF_015104395.2 of Macrobrachium nipponense. Taxonomy (NCBI): domain Eukaryota; kingdom Metazoa; phylum Arthropoda; class Malacostraca; order Decapoda; family Palaemonidae; genus Macrobrachium; species Macrobrachium nipponense. Next base: position 146,114,130 of record NC_087202.1, on the reverse strand, counting down.
TTAGATTACAAAGGAACGAAGATTTTGTGAATTTGTAGTCGTCAAATGACTCAAAAAAGCGTAGTGTTACCTGTCGCTTCTCAGAATACGTGAAGCCATGAAGGGCAAGAGTTAAGGTTAATTCACTGGATGCTGAAGAGAGAGTGATTGCAAAATTGGCTTCCTTCAGAAGCCTTATCTCTTTAAGGGTCAGGTATGACTCCTTCCAGCTTTCGCGAAGTCCCTCTTAAGTACCTCACAGGGGCCTTTGAAAATTACGGGTAATTGACTTCTTTTTCAAGAGTACAGGCTGCAGCAGCAGCAGCGCTTTTGATTTTAATACTGAATAATCATTTAAATATTACTTAAAATTAGACTACCCGTGACCTACTTCATGTTGAAAACTTGGGGAGGGCAGGGGAGGTGGGATGGGCTGGGGAAAGGGGTGGTGGGGGATGGGAGGAGGAGAAAAGGGAAGGGGAGGGAGGGGAAGATGTGAGGGAAGTCTTGCATAAAAGAGATAGATATGTGGCCTATGGCTAGGCAGGGGCTAGCCAGGATGGTGGCCGAGCTATTTGTAAAAAGCCGAAAAGATCACACAGACTACAACCATCATTAGATAATACGAATGAAGTGATTTATTCGGTCTAATGGATTGTGCCATGTGTTCAAAAAGGTTTTCCCTCTTATGAAGCTATTGTTTTCAGAATCCTGTCGATCAGCATTTTGATTTGGTGTTGGGCGCAAATAACTTCTTATACCCTACCAGCTCCATTGTTGTTTTAGATTTGTTTTCTTTTGCTGTGGATTTTACGAAATATGCTGCTATTGTAGTATGGAAACTATGTATTGGCTTCAGCTGAACATTTCTGCCGCTATAATCTCCTTTAATGAATATTCATATCAGTAAATACACACACAAACACAAACCACACACATATATATAGTACGGGCTGCAGAATATCTAATCCCGAACTTTCCAATATAGATCCCACTCTAGAGGTTGCAAGACATCGATAAATACGACAGCTTCAAAATAATTGGCCAAGCCAAGGAACCCCCGGAGAACTGCTTCTCTTGGAAGTCTATACATACAAAGATTTTACCAATCATCGGATGTTCCCCTGTTCATAGCATAACTGGCTTGTTTGTTTATATTTGTCCGCCTTCTTTTCTGTTCTTATGTATTCTTTTGAATGTTTGTCTCGGTCATTTTGACAGGTGCACCTTGCTCTTCAATTTTAAATTGGTTTTTTCGCCATTTTTTCTTTTCAGTTTAATTTAGTTTTTGTAAAGGATCATTTTTAAGCTTTCTCGGTTTTTAATGTGCAAATGTATTTATATGTGATTCAGTATTTAGTTTAACTTAGTTTTCCAGTTTAAGTTTTCTTATGCTTAATGTGTACTTGTTTTAATTATGTGCTCGGATGCTCCTTTTTTATATAGATGTCCTGATGATGTGACCATGGGTCGAGAAAACGCGTTGACAAGTATGTATCTACTCGATGAGTATATGTTCCTGCGCCCTTCTCCTGCTACTCTAATACCCTTTGACGTGTGGATTATATATATATATATATATATATATATATATATATAATATATATATATATATATATATATATATATATATATATATATATATATATATATATAATTTGTCCACCCATCTATCAAGTGCATTCTTCACAGCTTGCTGTGTCAAGTCTCCTTTGCAAGAATTCCAACCCACAGGGGCATAGGTTTAAATCCAGGTCAGGGTAGGATCTGCTTTTAAATCATATATACATACATACATATATATATATATATATATATATATATATATATATATATATATATATATATATATATATATATATATATATATATATATATATATATATATATTAAATATATATTCTTATATGCTGTTGCTTTTGCAATGCATGTCATCCTCTCCTTATCTGTTTGAAGTGTTGTAAAATAGTTTGCAATATTTTCAGATTCCTTATTTTGCTTAGTTAGTATGTTCTAATAATGAATGTTCAGATTTCACAATAACATGATTTGGAAAGAGAAAATGGCATTGTCTGTTCAAAGCAGGAAAACAGCTGTCACCACTTGGGCCCGTGTGGTTCCAATTTTTTTTTTTTTTTTAAACAACCATACAATGGCCGTGTCTTGTTTCACACACTTAGTCTTTGTCGAGAATCACGTGAAGGATTGCATCATCTTTCGTAGGCCTAAAACATTTCACATACGTCTGATATCTTTCATTTCATTTAAGCGGTTTGAGATGTTTTGTATTGAAAACTATCTAATATTACTAGTAAATTAACTCTTATATCTCTTGATATGTCAAAAGAGAATTTGCTGACTCGTAAGTAGCTTAAATTTTAAAGTGGAAAGTTTGTGACGTCACTCAAGGAAATGATGAAACTTAATTTCTTTTACTTTAAAAGACTTATTGTCTTAAATCATGTAATAATAAATGTTATTTATGATTGTAATCCCACTTTCTCTCTACTTATTGTTTTGAAAGAGAATTTTTACAATATTAGCTGTCTCTCATTCCCCCAAAATCGTTCACGGCCGACCATTTTAGGGCGAGATACACTGATCATTTGCCTTTCGAAGAGAGAGCAGATAATTCATTCTGAGCTTTAAACCTGTGGCGTAAGGAGATCTTCATTCTCTCTCTCTCTCTCTCTCTCTCTCTCTCTCTCTCTCTCTCTCTCTCGTGAGAGACATTTTTGATTTCACATTAACATAAAGATTTTATACTTAGTGATTGGTCACTCGTAAATTTTAGATTCCGTGTTTCTTGGATTTATTTAATATTCCTTAGTGCTTATAGTGGAATCTGCACAAACATTGTACAAGTGTGTAAACGGCGCCGTTATATTTTTTGAAATATGGTGAATTGTTTGAATATTGTGAAATTTTGGAGCTAGTTGCAGCAGAACGTAATTGGTACCAAGGTAATGTGTTATTACAATTTAAAGTTGCAACTTCAAAACAGATTTGCAGTGTTTGGTGAAAACTTAAAACAAAACATTTACAGTGGTTTGTTGAAACTATTTCATTTTTTAAACATTGCTAATTTTTATGTTGTGTTTATTTCTTTTGAAGTTTTTTTTTTTTTTTTTGCGCATTTATCCAATTTTCTTATTGAAGTGATTTTTTGTGCATTTGTCCATTTTTCTTATTGAAGTGTTTTTTTCTATTCTGTTTGAGTAATCCTTTCTTTTTGCATTGTTGATATTTTCCAATTTTATTATGTTTTTATTTACATTCACAATTTTATTAACTTAATTGTTTTCATTAATAGGATTTTAGTCGAGTATGGTATCCGTTTAAGCAGACTCTAGAATGTCTCATAAACAAGTGATACAAAGACGCTGATCGCTTCCATTATCTTCTTCATCTCTCTTCCACAAACTCGTGTGGTAGGGAATGTGGCTGTTGCCGTTAAGGCCTTCCAGTTCCCAGCGAGTCGTTCTAAAGGGATGAGGTTGCTAGCCACCCGGCCTTTTCTCACGTCTCCTGTTCGGGTCCACTCGCGGAGGTTTGCTGGGCTGAAGTGAGGTCAGCAATATACTCACTTCACTTCCTCTTGCTTCTTCCTAATGAACACCTTAATGTTCTTTGGAAGCTTGAATTTCAAGTAAGTGGCCCCTGGTGGTTTTTGTTTTTGTTCTATATGAATAGGTTCATTACTGAATATCGTAATATTAATAATTTGTGTTAACAGCCTTGATCTCTTGCTCTTCGATGTAAAGTAAAAATAAAAGTTCAGGACATAAAGGGAAGAATATCAAAATACGCTTTACTTCTTTCCCAGTGTAATATGGACCACATCTTGGGAGAGAGAGAGAGAGAGAGAGAGAGAGAGAGAGAGAGAGAGAGAGTCGTGATAATCCGGATAAAAGAGTTCTGTATAATAAGTAGATGAGGAAGTAAGCCAAGTATGTACGAAATAAAGATTCTACCATATAAAACACGAGCTAGAGAGAGAAAGAACAATTGAAAGAGAAAAATTCCAATGAATCGAGGAGGTAAAGAAAAAGAGAAAAGATATCTTAAAACAAGAAGAAAATCGTGTGTACAGTCAGCCAATGAAGAATTGGCGTACTTTCCTAATTTATTGTTCATTATGGAATATTGCCATATGCAGGTGCCAGATAATTTATTTAACAATAAATAATATTTCCTATCAAAGGTGTTATAATTGAAAAAATTACATCAGAACAGAGTAGACTTATTTAACACATCAAAGATAATTATTTTGCAAAGTAAGGAAAATATATACCGATGGGTCCACAAATTCTAATTTTATTCTCAACTCCAGCTTCGTAACAGCATAAACATTTTGAAGTTGGCTTTGCTGCCACTCGAGTCTTGACCCAACGTATCATACTACACTGGGGTGGTGTCATTTCGTCTCCTACCTTCGATAAATAATACATTAAAGCTGTAACATTCTTTATTAACGATGTTTAATTAAACTAATTTTTTCCTTTGATCAATAGAATAATTTGCATGACACATTTAGTGGGTCTAAATTGGACTTCTGATTTTCACACATGATTAGCCTATTTCAGCAGTTACTATCGGATGCGTAATGTGTATTAATCTGCTATTTAATTATTCCCATTATTCTTGTTTTATTGGCCATGTTCTCCTTTTTTCTTATCCTTTTCATAATTGCTTAACATAATTTACTCAGACCTAGCTATTCAAAAGCCAAAAAGCAATCATAAAAAATCAAAGCGAATTTATTAACTTAGTCTTTTTTTGTATCGAATTCCTTGCAAAACCGACGAATACATTAAGAAAGGCTTACTTTCATTAAAGTTTTCTTGGGTTTGCTTTCTGTAGCTATTCATTTCTTCTAAATAGAAATTAAGTAAAATTTGTTTCACATGTATGGCTAGACCTACTACTATAAGCATATTATAAGTAGTTGAGAGGATAAGAAATATGAAAGGTGACGTTTTCGTTTAAGTCTATTACATTTTTTTTTTTAAGAAAAATCTACTGCTTTAATGAGGGGTTGCACTTTGACAACTACAACAATCATACAGGATGTAACATGTGTATGCAAATATTTTGGGGAATGAAAGATGAAGTAACTTTGAACAGGAAGTATTTTATAAACATGCATTTTAAGGCTTCCGTAGTCGGTGAGGGGAATTTTGAAATAACCGCTATCATTAGTGAGGCTCTCATGCGATGGAGTTCGTAGCGAGAAGTCGGATCGAATCGCCTGAGATGTGGAAGAGAGGGGAGGTGGCGTATAGGAGTGATGGAGGGATTAGGCCGATTTTAATGAAGTATCTCCCAATAAAATGTATTCTTTAGGTTTTGAAGAAAAAGAAAATGCATGCATAATTGAAACTGTTTCCCTCCCTATCCGTGGTATTAACTGGCCACTGATAAAAAACAAAACAAAAAGAGTAAGCCTACCTAAATTTCTCATCTATCAAAGATAAGTGTCCTTATTCATTAGACCTATTCATTAGACACATATAAAAGAATTCGAGTGTATTTTTAAAAATCTCTTCTTCTCCATCTAAAGTATTCATTCAGACACCAGTCATAAGCATTGAGGCTTAGTCTATGATTCCTGGTTCAGCAATATCGTGACGAGGCACTAGAATTCAAAATTCACAAATGAATGTTGCTCAGTAACATTTACACTACTGTATTGTCTTGCACCTTGTGGTGCTTCTAGGTGTTCCACCTCTAGGCCCATGTTCTAAACTTTGCCGTTCTCTAAACAATTTGATTCATCTATGTATGATTCTCTTCGGTATATTAAGCTTTCATTATATCTCTCCAACAGGAACTTGTACCGAATGCAGTGCCAAAATTGGCTCTCGCTCAGTGAGGGATGTTTGTTAGACCAATAAATGACACATTGACATTAGATTCCCGTGCACATAACGGCATCAAAACCAATGGTGACGTTGCATTGGTTCGCAGTTATTATCAGTTTTTTTTTTCTTTCTTTCTTTTTTAATTTGATAGCATTTTGTGAGTTTCCAATATTTTCTGTAAAATTTAACAAATGGGATCGTTAAACTACCTTCAACTTAATATTGAAATGATAATGTAAGGACTATGTTTTTTTGATACTACTAGTGATAGGTGTCTCTTATCTGTTTGGTAATGTATATCAGTGGTTGTGATATGAGGTTTTTTATCACTTCGTTTCGTTCACGTCAATTTTGTTATGCGGAAAATAGTTTTACACAATAAAGATATTAGTGACTGTTTTTAGGGTCATTACATAAGATTTCTTCCATCTTATAAAAGAAAAATAGATAAATAAGGCATGACCGTGTGTCAGGCAGGTGAACGAAAAATTATGGAAACTCTGCCACCAGTTGTTTGGCCGACAGTACACACACACACACACACACACACACACACACACACACACACACATATATATATATATATATATATATATATAGATATATATATATATATATATTTATATATATATACTATATACATTGGAATGGTATGATATATATTATATAATATATATGTATGTATTTATATATAATAATTATTATAATTAATGTAATTTTACATTTTTGTAAATACATATTATATATATTCAGCACGTAGGAGTGCGTACTTGAAAAATATTCAAAATCCACGTAATATAGGCTATGCATAAAATAAATAAGAAATAATTACACAGGAAATAAATATGATTATTTGTAGGTATTAATATCGCATAATATACCCAAGATATGTACAATATTTAGTATAGTAAATAATACGCAATTAATACCACAATAAATGTAAATGCACAATGGGGTATAGAGGTATGGCGCGGTATGTAGTTTGTTTGGGTTACCCATAAAATCGTGAGCGTTGGGGCCGTTCTCACTCGTCTGGCCGAACATCAGACAGTTGGTGAATATGCGGCCGGCATAGTTTGTCCATTCTGGGCAGCATACTATTTGAACAAAAAGACAGGGACAAAGGATGAAGGGATAATCCATGAGAGAGAGAGAGAAAAAAAAATTTCTCTATTCGCCATGTCACCATCCCTCTTTTTTTTTTTTTTTTTAACCAACTCTAATTCTACTTCGAATTTATTTTTTTTATTCTTTTTGTAGTGGAATTCCATAGGGTCTGCCATAATCGTGTGCTTCTATTTAGCCAAAATCCCTCTGGGACACTGAATCCCTTTCGTCTCCTTTGACGCTATCGGTTCTGCCAGCCATCGGACACAGGCGTTTTTATCTTTTTTTTTTTTTCTTTGTATTTATTTCCCACTAGATATAATCAGTAGGATTTCCATACAGCCCATTTCCTCAGAAATGAAAGTATGAGATCATGAGTCGTAAATCATCAAACTCTAACGTCCAACCCCTGCCAGGATGTACTTCTCACCTTAATGCTCTCAGTCTCTACTTAAAATTCTCTTTTCTCCGTTCCTTTTGGCATAGCATTTCGTGGTCTGTCTGCTCTCCTGTTTCGATCTGATTCGCTTATCTCTTCATGAAACAGATAACGGTTCCGTCGGTTACGTTTTGAGAGTTACTGGTTAAACAAAGTACCTTTGAATTAATTTTCTTCGTTTCAGCTTCTGTTCTCATGACATTGCGTTTCACTTTCGTCTAACCGCTGTCGTTCGCACCTTTTTTTCAAAAACCTCTACACCCTCTCACGGCGTGTCAGAATGTCATTCGCTCTCCCCCCTCCAAAATTGTCTGCCTCAAAAGGTGCATTTCAAATAATATGCAACATAATACTAACAAACACACAAGGTAGAGGAGAGAAAACCCCGCCTGATCTCTCAGTGGTGCGGACCGATGCCCACTGCGTTTTCTGTGGTCTTGGAGCCAGTTTGAAGCTGCCGATCTTTGGTCACAATCCTCCTCCTCCTCCTCCTCCTCCTCCCCAGAAACTCTGAAATTCCTCCCTGGTTGATTTAGTTAAAAAAAAGACTCGACGCGTTGATTAATTCCTGACCTGCCATTTTCCATTAAAGTATGGCAAGTAATTTTACAACTTTTTTCATGAATATAAAAAAGTACGGTCAGAGATTGAACCGAACACTTCTAAAGAAAAATTTACTCACTATACTTCACTGGAAAGTAGCAGGTCAGGCATTAATCAACGCGCTGAGACTTTTCATAATGAAGTCAAGTGTAATTATCCCTTAACTGAACTACTATATGCACAATCGGTGAGAGACCAACATTCGTAAGTTTACATCTCCTCTCTCATCAGCTGCTGCTGCTTCCTCGTGTTGTAAATATTCCCATTCTAACTGGACAAGTCCTTAATGAAAGGAGCTATTCATTGCACTGACGGAAACTCCGTTTGTGTTTCCGTGGGATTCATTTCTGAGTGACTTCAGTTTGAGCGACAGTATTCGCAGGAAAGGCCCTGCATGTATAACGGGCATTTTAATGTCCAGCTGATTGTTTTGATACAAGACATTTTGTTGATCATGAGACTGAAGTTAAATTCTGATATGTTACTGGTTCTGCGAAAGAAGAAAACAGACAGTTTTTGGTGGAAGTTTATTTTTCTCTGCTTTGGTGGCTGAGTTTATTTTGAAGGACAGTAGACTATTTTATAAAAAGAGGAACAGATGACGGTTTTGCATTTGGCTTCGTTAATTATTTAGTATAAATTGAATGGCAAGCATGGCACTCCGATATACTTATATATTTATATATATTATATGAAATAATGTCAAGAATAACTGGTTTTTATCCCATTTTTAAAACAGCGGCAATACAGTTCATTATTATTTTCATGAAATTACCCACAATGGCTTTAAAATTTTCATTTTAATTCCTTTCATAGCGGTATTGATGCCTGTTGGATCCAGCATTGTATTTTATATTTGAAAACTTTCTCTTGTGTGCATTTGTTCGGTTCTCTTTGTCAATACAACGAAAGTTTAATTAATATTCAGCTTTCGCAGCGTCCATTTCTTTTTCATTCCCGCGCATTTTGATGTCATTGGTGTGCTTTTTTCAATATGTGACGAACGTTCAGTTTTAGTATGGTAATATATATCACAAATAAAAAGAGATGTGAATAGATTGGCAGAGAATTTTTTTTTCGGATATGAGAGAAAAAAATATGCTGTACATACTTCTAATACAGTATAAATCTGTACCTAATGAAGAATGTTTTGAGCACGAGTGCTTTCAGCATCCCCGCAATCGCCTCCCAGGATCAGAGTGATGAAAAATGGAAGGTTTCAAGGGAAGCCTCTTTTTCTTGGCAGCCTCTGTCCTCCTCTTCTGTGACTGAGGCTTTGTCTATCTTGTGATTGTGATGGCAATCTACAGTGTTAATGTTGCTAGTGAACTGTAAGACCAGCAAGGAACTAATAGCAAGAATTAAGATAGACCTTGACAAGTCATCATCAATAAAGTTTACTTAGTTTCTTCATATCTTTGATAGCATCTAAATCTTTGTGTGTTCTTTAAGAGAGAGAGAGAGAGAGAGGAATACTCTCGTATAGCACTGAATTCTTTGAGTCTGAGCGTCCCAACTGAAACAAACGAAAGAGCGAATACTATCAAGTTTGAAAATATGAGGCATTAGTTTTATTACATTAATTATAATGAAATAATTTTGTAAACATTTCCTTTTCAAATAGAAAGAAAAGTAAAGTTTATGAATTTTGTAATAAATAAGCGTTTCAAAACACCATTTTTGTAACTTTGACACAACATTAAGTCTTATAACACTGTAGTTTCTTTTATACTTTGAGGGAAGTAAGATATACTTATTTTAATTATAAAAGTGCAACAGCATTAGGACTGGAAATTATGGAAATCTTTTGCTTGGGTTTTCTCTTATTTTTCCTGAATTAAGTACTACGCAATTTTATCATTTTAAAACTGAAATTCTTTTCGTAATGCAGAAAATTTTACCGTAAATCAAGAAAAACATATATACATTGTCAAGAAAAACATATATATATATATATATTATATATATATATATATATATATATATATATATATATATATATATATATATATATATATATATATATATATATATATATATATATATATATATATATATATATATATATATATATATATATATATATATTTATATATATATATATATATATATATATATATATATATATATATATATATATATATATATATATATTATATATATATATGTATATATATATATATATATATATATATATATATATATATATATATATATATATATATATATATCTATATCTTATATATATATATATATATATATAGTATATATAATATATATATAAATAAATAATATATATATATATATATATATATATACTATATATATATATATATATATATATATATATATATATATATATATATATATATTTATATCTATATATATATATATATTATATATATATATATATATGTATATATATATATATATATATATATATTATATATATATATATCTATATATATATATATATATATATATATATATATATATATATATATATATATATATATATATATATATATATATATATATATATATATATATATATATATATATATATATATATACTATATATATATATATACTCTATATATCTATATATACATATATCTATATATATATATATATATATATATATTATATATATATATATTGTCTGGCATACTATTATTGTACGTTGCTCTCTTAAAACTAATAGAAAGTGTATATGTTTCAATGAGCTTTCGGTATATTAAATTTAAAGCTTATCAACTTGAAATTGAAGTCACTTCTCTGTAGAAACCAAATGATACCAAAATGGAAAGAGTTTAATTTCATTACTGTTATTATGTAAAGGTGCTACGAGTACATCATTTACCTGTCTTCAGCACTTAATGTATTGAAGTGAATATTCCTTAGATCACACTCGTAATCGCATGATTTTTCAGCGTCACATTCCAGCACGGAAACAAGAAATATTAATCAGGCTAATTTAGTCGGAAAAAGCAAATTTTTTCCAGTTATTACTTGTCATCACATGGGTTTAAAAGATTCCTTTTTAGAAGAATTGTAACGCTGACATCATTTAGCTACAGAACAAAAGCTTGCGTGTTTTACATCAAGCAAGAATTGGCATAATATGAGGAGAGAAGCTACTGGAGAAAGTCTTCAGAACTAACAATGTGAAGGACTTGAGTTTCAGTGCTTTTCATAGAACAGATCAGATTCGGTTCAGTTTTCATTCTGGCATCTTTTCTTTGACGGTGATTAACTTGTGTTCTGTTGTTACTGATGGAAAGGCCACAACTATATGGTGCCCCCTTGAAATGAATACTTTATTGTTATCACAAAAGAAAAAAAAAATGCTGGGTTAATCCTATATTCCCGCGGTGGTGGTGACAATGGAATCGTGTGCGCTTTTGCATACCTGTAATCCAAATGGAATACGACATGAATTGACGTCAGAACTACAGTTAGTAATTCCCCTTTCTTCAAGGTTTCTTTATGGAAGAATTGCCAAGAAGCTATTGAACAGGAGTCTATTTATCAGAGAGAATTATTTGACTCGTGAATAACAAGCAAATAAAATTATAAACGAATATTTGGCTGAAATTTTACACACACACATACACCCCCTCGAAGTGAAACCACCTGGCAGGTTTGGATAACTTTTTTAGATTATAAAGAGGCTTTGGTGGCCTACTCTGAATACAAGAATTCTAGGAAGACTATCTTGTGTTTGTTAGTAAAAAGGCCCCCTTCTAACCTAAAGTTATATTACCCCAAAAACCCTGATAACAAAATAATCGAACACTTTGTAGCATGCGTGTAAAAGACCTAAGCTCTGTGGCACATGCTGTCTCCCAGATCACGGTGAGTGTTCAAGACAGTTGAATTCTATTAAGTGTAAGAAGGATCATAGTCTCAGAGATAGGAATTGTGAATCTTAGAAGAATGAACAGGAAGCTTTGCCTAAAGCCCATGCAGAGCACGTAAGTGTGGGATATGCAAAGAAACTCTTAGCTAGGACAACTAAACATAGTGAATGGTGAAACAGTATAGAAATTAGTTCCCTCACCAAACAGCCACCAGCAAAGAAGGAATCTTATCCTTCTATAAGTAATATAGCTCTTCAGCCTAGGCAAAGTAGCTCTGTTCCTCGAAAGAATCAGAGTTTGAAATTCTTCAAGCTCCAGAAGCTTCCTCTGAGGGAGTTTCTCAAACCCCCTCTTTAGGGGCATTTCAGGCTTCTTCAGAAGCCTCCCTTGCCTCATTTTTAGAGGCATCCCAGGCAATCTCACTCCCAGATTTGGAGAATCTTCCACAAGAGAGATTGCCGGCTTCAGTATCTCATATGGCAGATGTACATCATGTAAATATGAAATGGTAAGTTCTAAAAGCTTACATACCCATTCCACACCCCCTCCTCTGTCACCTGGCCAAACAAGGTAAGGAAAATGTAAAATTATGCCATCAAAAATGTCTTCCTCCTCTGAGAGGTTGAATAGACCAACAAGAAAGACTTGTATGACCAAATCTCCATCAGGTAAGCTCTCTCTTTCAAGAGCTTCATAATCTTCATTTCCTCAGCCAACTAAAAAGATCTCTTTAGGCATATTTTGAAATCCTGTGATGGAATTGTAAAGGACTGCGTACACGTGCAGAAGAGCTAAAAGTCCTGTTAGAGAGAAATCCTGGTATAATATGTCTGCAATTTTAATGCACACAAGCCTTGTGGGGAGGTAATTCCATAGATAATGGGGGGGGGAAGTGGTAGAGGAATTTATCAATAAACAATAATAATAATAATAATAATAATAATAATAATAATAATAATAATAATAATAATAATAATAAATATCAATAATAAATAATAAATGGAAGAGTAAATCCACAATAGTATGCCTGATTGATTTTCTTATTTGCATAGTTAAGCGGGTCAACTTTCGTTCTGTAGTTATGTGTGATTTCACAAGATTTTGTTCAAGGTGTCTTTGGAAACTGGCTGCAACCAGTTACATGGGGCGTGGACGAAGGGTGTGAATTCCCATGTACGTGTGCACCTCTTCTGTTCATAATGGCATCTTTAGCCAAGTCTATGGGGAGACTTACGGAGAGGTCTGTGTGAGAAAGGCAGTGCCACAATGGTGAGTGCCAAAGAGTTTTGTTGAACATTGTGTGTAGTTTTCCAGGCTGTAATGGGTAAGTGTTGACTTACTTTAGCCAAAGGGATGGCTTGTTGTCTGTTTGACATTTTGTAAAGATGTTCTATTTAATATTTAACTTCGTCTTTACAATTGTGTGTGCTTATGAGTATGTTCTCGTGTCTTTGTAACAGGCAGTTCTAGTGAGGGGACCGAGAGTCCTAGGGACAGAGAGTCCCATGTGGAGGGAACTATTATATTTTGGAGAAGAGATTGGAGGACTGACTAAAGTACTGATTGAGGACTTTTTTTAAATATGGGGGTTATCTAAGTAGTTTGTCTGTGTGACTTGAATTATTATCTTTCCATTGTTAAATAAATAAAAATTATATTTTTTCATAACTCTGACTCTAATTGGATGACCTGTTAGAATGTGAGAGAAGGCTATGCCGAAGTAGAGAGAGAGAGAGAGAGCGAGAGAGAGAGAGAGAGAGAGAGAGGAGGCTATGCCGGTGACCGCATTGAGAGAGAGAGAGAGAGAGGGCGGCAGGGAGATTGTGTGTAGCCAGTTTTGCCTTAACGCTCAGGTTTAACGCATACCAAGTATCAAATACCCTTCGCTGGTAATAGGTGTCAGGGATGGGTAGCATATATAAATATATATATATATATATATATATATATACTATATATATATATATATATATATATATATATATATATATATAGTTGTACATGAAGGACCAGAATTGACATGATGATTCATGATTGATGTAGCTGCTCTCTCTCTCTCTCTCTCTCTCTCTCTCTCTCTCTCTCTCTCTCTCTCCATTTTAGGCAAGGGATGTCTTAAATGTTTGTGTGTGACTAACACTTATTTGAAATTTTCATTTACTGCCGATACTGATTATATTGGATAGGAAAAATTAATTTAATTATTTATTTTTAGTGAGAAATATTTGCCTTTCCTTTTCAGATTTTGCATAATAATATTGAATTTGATTAAACAACCTCTTTTGCAAGTTCGTAAAAAGCGATAAACCGGTGTTTGCCAATTCCATGACCAAATCGAAGAGCGTTCGTCCTTTCGTCTTTTGATACAGTCAACTTATCTGATTCATATCTTGGGATACAGGGAATTACAGATAACCATATATTTTTTGCGTAACTTACATGGAAGTGGAATATGAAGTTTAAGCCAAGCGCTGGGACATGTGAGGTCATTCAGTGCTGAAAGGGAAGTTGTAAGTAAAAAGCTTTTGAAGTTGTCAACAGGACGAAGAACTAGCAGTTGCATCATAAAACAGTTAGGAGAGGGTGGAAAGTAAGATGTAAGATGGAAGAAGGACAATATCAAAGGAGGTACAGTAAAAGGAATGAAGGAGGTTGCAGCTACGGACCGAAGGGACGTTGCAAGGAAACTTTTGTTCATCCTTTCCCACTCTCTTACAGTGCTTCGAATGATAAATCCCATCGATTGGTCATCATTCTTACAATTCTCCATTGTCCCTATGTATCCAAACCACATCTTCTCAAGATCTCTTCACCTAACCTAAGCCACCCCGTGAGGGGGTAGTGCCTTCAGTGTACCTCATGCGGTTCACTAGCTCCAACCTCTTTCATCCCTTTCACTGTACCTCCTTTCATATTCTCCTTCAACTTATTTTCCACCGTCGCCTGACACTTGATTCACCGTGCAACAGTGAGAACTTCCTCCTGTTGCACCTTTCAAACCTTTTACCGTCAATTTCCGGTTCAGCGCTGAATGACCTCATAGGTCCCGGTGCTTGGCCACTGGCCTAAATTCTGTATTCAATTGAATTCAACCTAAGCCAACTTTATCTTTTCATCATATGCTCCTCGGAATTCAACATTCCTCAGCTATTCTTCTTCACAGACGTCATGCAAACTAAAGCTGAAGAATTGCCTTTTTTTTATTCATCCAATAAACATCCGCACACATTTGCAGATCGTTAACGAAACCATATTACTTAAGAAAAAGACATTTCAGAATATTCATCCAGCATAAAAACCCACGACTGAATCGAAAGGGTGAAAAAATTGCAAGAGCAAATTAGCGTCAGTGTCACTTCCGGTCAAAGGAATCGGGATGAACAATGATAGAAGAGTAAATGGGAAATGATTCGTAAATAAAAAACACCATGATGGGCGTTGACAATTCACGCAGAGGAACAAAGGATTCTTAATTATAAATGGAGGGTGATCAAGTAGATTGACATATGTGGTTTTTGCTTTTGAGAGAATAAATCACATTGTACTCAAACGCAATCTAACACGAAAGAAAGATAAAGGAATGATTACCTCCCTCAGTATTACTGTGTTCATACATTTACAAAAGGTTAGCAAAGAAAGGAAAAATAAGGTTTGCAAGGTATGACCAGAGGCTTCGAGTAACGTCTCCAATTTCATAGGCTTTAAATAATACTGATATAGTTAGATGTCATTAACGACTACAGCTGAGAGTAAACAATAACCTGCAAACACAGTAGATCTCACATTTCCACAGTCTGTTTTACAAAACTGGTGGCGGTAGGCATTGCACGAAGGTTTTTTACTCAACCACGTACGGGAAGTATTAATAAACCAGACTTTTCTTACAGTAAATATATATATATATATATATATATATATATATATATATATATATATATATATATATAATATGTATACTATATATATATATATATTTTTCGTTCATTGATGTGCCTCGCCTCCCCAGTTTCCTTTAAATTAAGTATTTAGGAGAGCAGCCATTTTTTACTCCTAACATCAGCTGACTTTATGCGGGAAACTCAAAGCAGGCCAGACCTAGTCGGCCGCATGTCGGAATAGCGGGGAATAAAGACTCATTCAAGCATTAGGGACGTATCCCAATTATAAAAGTGAGTGACCTGGTAGCTGAAATATTGTGCAAGAAGTCTTTATTTTATGTTGTGTGTAATTTGGGAACTCATTTCCAGATTTGCTGAGTCCGTGCTCCATCTCCTTGCATGCAAGCGCTTCCTTACCGCTTGATACTATCCATTTGGAAACCAGCATTGCAGTAGTATTTGATTTTGGCCAGTTTTTCCATATTGTGAAAGATAGGAGCGATCCAGACATTATACGGCGATCTGACCAATTTGCCTTGTCTTTATCTCATGCCATTCAATGTTGTCTTGTAAATAAATGTAATGTAAATTAATCAGCTGAGTATTCCTAGCGACCTTCCAGAAGAAATCAATCCCTTTTACAGTTATCTCAGGTAAGTCATAAGCGCTCCTCCATTATTTCCTCTCATTTTCCCCTTATGTGTGGGCATAAGGCCAGGCCCATACGTATATATATATATATATATATATAATATATATATATATATATATATATATATATATATATATATATATTATATATATATATATATATATATTGTAAAAAAAGCCTGATATAAATACGGTAAGTGATTCTGCCCTCACCGTATTTGCTTAATTCAACTTCAAACGGAATCGTTAATTCTTAAGCGATGCTCGGAAATGGGATTCCGTGGTTTAGTCAAATTCAGTGTGTGGAAGAGAGTCTCCTTGTTTCCCTGTTTACACTCCCGCCCAAGAAGTTGACAATGAAATCATTCCCCCTCTTACTTCTGTCAACATTCTAAAGTTCAAGTCACTTCAAACTCGCCTTGGAGAGATCTGTGTAATTAAACTCCACGGGCTTCAAGTATTCCATTTAAATTCGTGAGGTATTTGCTCTGATGTTGTTTTATCAGGAATAAGTCTCTTATATTCACGGCGCTATTAAATCCAGAGCTGTCGGTTTAATCAGTGACTCGGCGTACTAAAGAACAAAGGTTGCTTGTGACTTTTAGAAACAGACTTTCAATAGCAAAGGTTTCATCTGGATATCTTTATATTTTTTTCGGTTATTATTTAGAGTCACCATTGCAAATGCAATTGACCTCTCCTCTCCTCTCCTCTCATCTCCCCTCCCCCTCCCCTCCCCTCCCCTATCTATCTATCTATCTATCTATCTATCTATCTATCTATCTATCTATCTAGTAACGTTGATAATCCATAAAACGAAAGATGATCCAGGTATGAAGTAGTAAATGGAAAGAGTTTTACGACGTCTTTCTTAGTGGAAGAAAATAGATGATGAGACGACACATTATCTTACTTTCTTCAGGCTCCGAATTTTCCTTATGTGGCAGCTGGAGATACTCGACGAGGAGAGAGAGAGAGAGAGAGAGAGAGAGAGAGAGAGAGAGAGAGAGAGGGGTAAAGACGTCACAGACAATGATTAAATCAAAGAATTGAGGCCATGATGATACCAAATGGATTATGTATCTCTCTCTCTCTCTCTCTCTCTCTCTCTCTCTCTCTCTCTCATCCAAACTAAGGATTGTGAAGATATATGAAGACCTTTCAATTTTCTTTTCGTTTGTTGGGCTAGAAGATTGTGAGGTGGTTGTTCTTCCCTGGGGATCGAGGAGGGGCGGGTTGTGGTTTCTGAAGGGGGAGGGGGTGAGCAGTAGCTTTAGAGGTTCCCATTCTAGAGCTCCTTTCGCTCGGACAAATAAAACAAAGATACTAATGACATTATAGTGTGGATAGTCTGCTTAATAAAAAGTGAGAAAGTATTATATATTGCATAATTCTGATGATTCTGTATTTAATATATAGGTGAATGAAATGTATTTCTTGCTATAACAATTCGTTCATTTCCATACTTGAGTACGCCTTGAGCTAATGGTTTTATAATCTTTTTCTGTCATCTGAATCCCAAATAAATCGGTGATTAAAAAGTGTTTCAGGCACCAAAGTGTTGCGATTTTTTATTAACACTTCGGAAAGACTGCAAAAGCACCCAGTTATGATTAGAATATAACATCAATTACTTCTTGAATATCAGTTTCCCATAGGCTAAATTTACTCTTGTAAAATTTCTTACTCTCTCAGATGCAGGATTTCTATCTTATTTCCTTTACTACAACCTCCTTGATTCTTTAAGGAGTTCAGAGTGTAAAGGGCTTTTATACTTGGCATCTTATTCCACTTAGTTTCGCTTATTCGGCGAATAAGCCTTCGAACTACTTTGTTGTTGTTATTGTTGTGGGCTGTGGGAAAGCCTAAAAAAAGGTCTGAAAAAGGTGTTTCACGTTGAGTTAAAGATACAGGAGTTATAAGATAGGATATTTATAATTATTTGAATGAAAATGTGAAAAATAATGTGCATGTTAAACAGTGCAGAAAAATTTGTAATAGAATATAGCGTTTGTTCCTACACGGTGTACACCCCCTCGAATTTGGAGCACCTTGACGTAGTGAGGGGGCTCTGGAACCCCAGGAATGTTTTCCCGGGTTCAAACCCAAGAGTCCCATACATTGTTTTATATATTGATCTATATATATATTATATATATACTATATTAAGTTATCTATATATATCTATCCAATATAATAATTCTATATATCGGCTATTGCAGGTCTATCCAACATACTGCCATTTCCAGGAAATCGCAGACCGAACCATATCCGAAAGAAAACAAACATTTATTAAGAATACGTTTTCGCACATACAATGTGCATCTTCAGTCTGTTGAGATAAAAACACATACATATTAGTATTCAATAATAGCAGGATTCTTAATATAGTAAAAAGACTAAAATTAACTTAAAATTGACATAAAGGACTAAAAATTGACAAGTAAAACTAAGAAGTAAAATGTACAAATAAAAAACAAATACCAAGGCGCAACCAACCGTTAGTTGAGAAGGAAGGAGGTAGAATGACTAGACTTGGGCAAGAAGTTAAAACGTTGACTATGCCAGATAAAGCGGAGAAGATGAAACTCCACTATTCAAAGAGGGAACAAGACGTTTAATATATAATGACTCTAGGTGGGTTAATGTAATCAGAGTCTTTAACCAAGCCTAAAATAGAGAAGTGTTGTTTCTTCACCTCTATCTTGCAATTGATTGCGTGGTTTTTTATGTTTGAGTGTTCAGGCCTACTTAATTTTTGACCGGTCCTAAAACTAAAGCCCATGTGACTGCAGTATCTCAGCCTCAGTTAAAGACTCTGATTACATAACCACTCTAGAGTCATTATATATTAAACGTCTTGTTCCCTCTTTGAATAGTGGAGTTTCATCTTTTGAAAAACACGGGAGCATATACAATTTAATATCAGGAATTTTTACACAAATTTTCCCTAAAAAATTATTATTAATGAAAAGACGAAAGAATATATATATATATATATATATATTCTTTCGTCTTTTCATTAATAATATTTTTTAGGGAAAATTTGTGTAAAAATTCCTGATATTAAATTGTATATGCTCCCGTGTTTTTTTTTTTTCAAAAGATGAAACTCCACTATTCAAAGAGGGAACAAGACGTTTAATATATAATGACTCTAGAGTGGTTATGTAATCAGAGTCTTTAACTGAGGCTGAGATACTGCAGTCACATGGGCTTTATATATATATATATATATATATATGTATATATATATATATATATATATATATATATATATATATATATATATGTTATATATATATATATATATATATATATATATATATATATATATATATATATATATATATATATATATATATATCGAGCAAGAAAAAGAGGGAGAGAGAATATCGAACCAGAGAGAGAGGGAGAGAGAGAGAGAAAGACAGACAGACAGAGAGAGAGAGAGAGAGACAGACAGAGAGAGAGACAGAGAGAGAGAGAGAGAGAAACAAATAATAACTATATACATGTGGGACTAATTTATCAGTTGTTCATTTATTTAAATGTCCTTCATAAACATCTTACAAATATATGGGTCCAAATGGTACATTCCCAGACCAAGATTTAGGTTGTTTTTATTAGTGATTTGTATAATTGCCGATCCCAGTAAATTTCTTGAAACATAATCATTAGATCTAGCAATTTCCGAGGTATCACCTCAATTAATACAATGAGATTTTTCACTCAGATTGATAAACAGTGCATTTGAAGTCTGGACTGTTCTAACTGAATACATATGCTGCTTAATACGTACACATAAATTTTTACTTGACTGACCAACGTAAAACGATGGGCAATTCTTACAAGGAATTTTGTAAATGATGTTATTTGTTACGGGACTATTCTTAATTAGCATATCTTTAATGGTATTGTTATGAGAGAACTTTACATTAACATTAAACGATTTAAATATTGATTTTATGGTTTCAAATCCACGAAAATAAGGTAAGCTAAGTACATTTTTAGGCGTTTCTTTTTCATTAATAGCAAACACTATAAAATAAACTTTTTGTGAGCTTTTTTGATGAAACATTACAAATCAATTAAATGAGGTGGGTAGCAGAGATCGTTTCCTATCTTTTTTATGTATTCTATTTCTTGGTCCAGATATTGTGGACTCGTGATATGCAAAGCGCGTAGGAAAATAGAAGAAAAAATTTAAATTTTAATATTAAGATGGTGGCCAGAATAAAAATGTACATATGTAAAATTATTTGTGGGTTTCCTATAAATACTGAATTTGCATTGGAAAGATTCTCTATGTATTAATACGTCTAGGAAAGGGATGACATTGTTATTTTCAATTTCAACAGTGAATTTTATGGATGACACTAAATTATTCAATTTAGACAGTAAATCATTTACATCGATACCACCAGGTAAGACTACTAAGATATCACCGACATATCGGTACCATTTTAAGGGGACAAGTGTGATATTCCGGAGGTGTTGTCTCTCAAAAAATTCCATATATAAGTTTGAAAGGAGAGGTGATAAAGGGTTACCCATGGCCATACCAAATATTTGTTGGTAATATTCTCCATTAAAAATAAATCTGCAATCACAAATACATAACTAACTTAATTAAGGAAATTATGTGACTAACGGACATAGGCAATTAAGCATTGTTTTAATAAATGAATCTCTGGTAAAAGGAAACATATTGATAAAGGTAATTCATTATAAATAGTCCTTCGGTTGGTCTCGATTTGTTAAATAATAAAATAGTTTTCATTATCCTGTTTGAATGTTCTGTTCACTAATGATGGAATGCTGAATACGTTATTTTTTTTCAGAATCGCAAAGCTAAGATGTATATTCCAGCCATTAGAGGCATTTACGAAAAAGGAAGCCGATTAGTAACTTTCCCGAATGCGCAGCAGATATCAGTCTGACGTAAATTCCCATTCAAAGCAGAAACGGTGTCAGGTATTCTAAGCAGCTTTCAGCTTCCGCCATTGTTCTTGTCGTTCTCAAACCCAGACCTAGATTCAGCGTCACTGAACTTTTTTTTTTTTTTTTTTTTTTGGTGGGAGGCGGGAGATATGATAATGTCAAAGATGATAAAGAACGCAAATGGGAACGTTCAGTTTGAAGGTCAACAGAAAAGATGGAAG
Source organism: Macrobrachium nipponense (assembly GCF_015104395.2). Lineage (NCBI taxonomy): Eukaryota > Metazoa > Arthropoda > Malacostraca > Decapoda > Palaemonidae > Macrobrachium > Macrobrachium nipponense. Next base: position 146,092,581 of record NC_087202.1, on the reverse strand, counting down.
CTGGGTATTCTCTCGTATTTGTTGTACAGAGACTTAGAATGTGTCTATTCAAAACAAGCCCGATCCTGCTGTACCTTTCATTAAGTGATTTTCGACAGATCCCTTCCTTACTTAATGACATGAATACGCTTTTGAGTTGTCAGTTTTTACGTAAATAATATATTGTTATTACAATAAACAGATGAATGAACCTTGTTACACAGTGTCTGAAAGCTCTTGGCGGGCGAAATAATCGTTCTGTTGTTCAAAAACAATAGGGGATGATCAACAGTTGTGTTCACATAAATACGTGCTTATTTGCTCATAGAATCAAACGCAGAGGATATTAGTCTCACATTACTTGCTTCAACAACACATTTGTACGACTTATGATAAAAACCAATTATAACCACTGTAAAATCTCACTATCTGAACGTTTTAACAGATGAGTAATATATTTAGAATTCACCAGCAACAAGAGCTTAAGGGCAATATAATTTATTTTAATTACTGGGGTCATTTTAGCCTTTTCAGTTACCCCAACTTTTCTTTAATCGTCATAAAGTAAGGTAACATAGCATAAGCAATATCCTTTAATCAAAATGAAAAGTAAATGTCTTAATTTCAAATAAAAAGCTGGTCATTCTTCTACAAACAAATAAAAAACATCCCTTAACAAAATGATATTTTCTAAAAAAAATAAAAGGGAAGAAGAGTGAATCTTTATTCTTTGGTTAATCAGGCAACGTAAGAATTGTTCATTCGTAGTTCAATAAAAATCTTCTAAAATTATTGGATTCGTTTTACATTACAGATTAGAGGACCCCCTGGGGGGAGGGGAAGTTATCTCCACTCTTGTGTCGAATGAACTAATGATACCTTTCAGTGTCCGTCTCTTTTCAGTGCTCATCAGTGTTCAACTCGTTTTCAGCATTCGGTAAAAAAAAAGTCATGGTTGACAAAGAAACCATTATTGCATTACGTCCTAAAAAAGGGAACACCTTATCCAGTGTATGAGATGATTATTCTAAATGTAATAATAAAGTCTCGAGCGGATCTAATTCGTGTAAACGGGGCTTTCTTTTTCTATATAGCAATCTGAGTAATTATCGCTTTGTGACACATTTCTTAAGGATTTATTCTGGGGAGGTAGGATTTAATTCGACATTATTTCAAGGACTCCTTGCATGTGATTGATTGTAAAGACGCTGTAAAGATCGTTATTTTAAAGAACAGATTCTGATTATATATATTCCTTTCACAAAGCACATCCAGTCAACTTTAACTTCCTTCTGAGTTTCGAAAGTTGATGGATTCGAATGTTTCCCAGAATAGCAAGTGACAGAAGGTCGTTGTTGATTCATTCACTTGACGCAAACCTTCAAAGGTCCAGCGACTGCTCGCGTGATAGAAAGGATTCACTTTTAAAAATAAACTAATAGATGATAATTCCAAACAGCCTTTTCTGCGTATCGTAACTCAAACCAACGATAGTATGTAACTGTTTACGAGTAAATATTTACAATTTAATACATACGATTGTGCACATACCCAAATACAAACATGCATGCTTGCATTAACACACACGCACATGATATATATATATATATATATATATATATATATATATATATATATATATATATATATATATATATATATATATATAAGTCATATCACATTACCGTGATTTAATATACATATATCGAGCTACAAATGTCATTGTGAATTAGCTAATTCACTCTACCCTCGGAATTCTAATTATTTCAATATATGTTTAACCGAAGAGGAATTTTCTAAACGATAATAGAATTGCCGGCCGACGGGCATGAAACCATCGACATCTTCCAGGACTGGCAGTGAAGCCTTAGCCCACCTCTTGTGGTGGCGGGGTGGGCTAAGGCTTCACTGCCAGTCCTGGAATTGAAGATGTCGATGGTTTGTGCCCGTCTGCCGGCAATTCTATTATCGTCTAGAAAATTCCCCTTCGGTTAAACATATATGAAAATATATTAATTCCGAGGTAGAGTGAATTAGATATTAAAGGAGATTTGTAGCTCGATATATATATATATATATATATATATATATATATATATATATATATATATATATATATATATACTATATATATATATATATATATATATATATATATATATATATATATCTATATATATATATATATACATATACATATATATATATAATAATTCGATAAGAGCAGAATTAAAATCACAGATAATTTCTGATTCATGTTCTCTCTAACTGAAGATTTTAACTTTTCATGTAACACTTCTAGTATAATTTTCATACCGATTTATTATGGGGCATATTCTCAATAATGAAAAATGGGCGTGAAGAGTGATTCACTATGGGGTTAGGGTCCCTTCACACAATGCGATTTAAAACCGCCTACGTCAGCGGAGCGGCACTGCGCTTACAAGTCGACAGATAAACTTAATGGAGCCTTTCACACTTTAGCGGTGCGGATTTTTGCCGTCGCGGTGCCGCTTTGCATGAGATTTTGTCCCACTGGTTGGAAGCTGTGTCGCTCCTGTTGGCGGTTGTAGTTGGCCATCATGTTCAATGCACGTCTTCACACCAGGCGGTTTTTTCCCGCCTTTACAAGCGGTGAGCTATAGTAGGTCACTGCTTTTCATCGTGAAAATATATTAGTTATATGGATATGGATCAAAATATTGATATAGAGCTTCTCATTTCTTTAGTTAAAACGAAACCGGTTTTATGGGATAAAAGTAAGGAGTATAAAAGTCGTAACTTAGTTACATCTGCTTGGAGAGAAGTATGCCGTGTTTTAAAAGAAAAAAAATGTAAGAGATGCTTCGATGAAATCACACATACACACATACACACAAACACGCACACAAACTGTTGGAACAAAAGACAAATTTTTTTTTAAAATTGGTCTCCGTAGACGGCGACCACGCAAATGAGCGGTGTCGTCCGCAGTACCTGCGGCGCGGAGACCGCCTCTAGTGCGGAAAAAAATCGAATAGTGTGAAAGGGGCCTTAGTTGATATGGGACGGGTATTTTTTGTTTATCGTTAATTCTAACGGAAAAATGAGAGAGAGAGAGGGGGTGGGAAGAGCATTATAATAGGTCTCGGTTTGTTATTTCGTCTTAAGCCAACAGTGATAGAGTCGTTGATTGATGGTATTCAGTGTCAGTGTACACTCGGCAAGGAAAGTTAAGATACAGTTTTTTTAAATCTTCGGACATATATTGTTCAATAATGTCACACACCTGGTAACTCTTGAGAGGGGGCGGAGCTTCAAAATCATAGCGTTTGTTGCTTTCTAGATTTCCATCAACTTTACACCATAAAGATTCTGTTGAAGTCCTATAATCATTTATACTTGAATGTAGAAACAGGCTCTATATTATTCGCTAATGTTGGTTTGGTTACGTCAGTTCAGGCAAGAATATCGATCATCCTTTTTTAAAACCTACTGTGAAACCTTATTTATAAGTAATGTTTAACACTAAATTGACGTAAAATTCACACGTAATTAAAGACGGATCTTAAACAATAAGAGAAAGGGTTTTAAAATTTGGGCATTACTTGTGGAAATCGTGAGGAACAATACAGTAAAGAATGAAATATTATGACGATAGAGAGAGCGCGCAAGCATAGGCCTATCGATAGAGATACTTAATTCATTATATTTACTTTGAGAAATTAAGTGATAATATTTTTTCAATATTTCAAAATAAGTGGAGAGAGAGAAGAGGCGAGATATGAAGAGAGAGAGAGAGAGAGAGAGAGGGAATAGCCTATCTATAGAGATACTTAATTCATTATATTTACTTTGAGAGACTGAGTGATAATATTTTTTTAAATGTGTTTTAAAAGTGGGGAGAGAGAGAGAGAAAAAGAGAGGAGCAAAATCTGCTCATGTGAAAGCTTAGGCCTATTTATAACTACCTAATTTCATTATATTTTCTTTGGGAGATTGAGTGGTAATATATATATTTTTAAAGTATGTTTTAGAAGTGGAGAGAGAGAGAGAGAGAGATAGGCGAGAGAGAGAGAGAGAGAGAGAGAGAGAGAGAGAGAGAATTATAGTACTGGTGACGGACTTGTGACGGGGGGAAAGGCAGAAGTAAACATAATGAATTAAGTATCTCTATCGATAGGCCTATGCTTGCGCGATATCATATGACTGCCACATCGTGCTGCACTGTGCTAGATAAAATTTGAAGGGAGCATATAGCCAGAAAATCTTTGCGCTGACATGCTACTTTAACCTTGATTAAGATTTATGTTTAAAGACAGTAGCTTTGTAAACAGCAACTAGCACTCAATCCATGTCAACGTGAAAGTAATCAAAGTGTAAAATCCGTTACGTTAGCCAGTATCCAGTGACTTGCGCTTTCCCGCTCGAAGTTCTAGGGCTCCTCCTCACATCATAGAAAACGCTCTTGCGGATGCAACTAGATTTGTTCAACTTACCTTAGCCGTCGCAACATTGAGTGTCATTGACGTCAGCTAACTTTAATTGCTTTGGAATGCAAATATAAGTTTGTAGAAACTAAAATAATTGCATTCACCACTTACGATGATGCAATATATACCCGTTCATGAAGCAAAACGAGTAAATTTTGTCGTCGTGATACATAATACTAAAATCAGAAATTCACATTCTATCTACCAGATCTCTATGAACGAATCCATCTGAGAAATTCCAATTACTTCTGACATATATCGTGTTTTTAAATATCTGAACGGTTTTGTTTTGCAGTTTTAACTTATATGATATAATTTGCAGTATATTTTCATATCTTAGAGTAAATTTTGCGATGTGATGTCTTTTCAGTAAAAACAAATGGGAAATTGGATGAACGAAAGCTAATGAAAACTGTATCTTCAGTTTTCTTGTCGAGTGTACATGTCGACCGCCAACTATTATCGATCAATTTCCATAAATGCATAGTAATAATTCATTAGCTACTAAAGCTGGTAATGCTTTTTGCATTGAAAAGGTGTGATCGATTCGAAGTTAATGGCTGATGATGGTCGGAAAAATTCATATTTAGGATGTTTCAGGAAATTCCAGGTTAGATTGGCCTGTAATTTAGAGGAATTATTTGTTCGATGAAATTCAGTGGAATGGGATATACCACTTCTAAAACCGATCATCTAAATGCCTTTGGGTTATCTGTTTCCTTCACAAACACCTGTGCGATTTTATTCTTGATCATTGCTGAATCACGTTGTTAAATGAACTGTGAACCGTATACACACACACATATATATGCACATACATACAGTATATGCGCATTAAGCTCTTAAATGCTTGAATATCCTCACACTCATTAGTTAAGCTTGAATCTAGGTGAGGAAAGGTTGAGGAACCTCCTCCTAACCGGTTGTAAGAGTGAGAGCACCACTCGGACCACTGTCGTACCAAAAGGGTCTAATTGGAAGTCTCCACTGGTGATGGCACGTTTTCATTGCTTTCTTTTGTAGGCTGTTCTGATGCTGTTGAAACGTTTGCCAGGTCTTCTGGTTCCCACGAAAGCCAGATGACTCTATCGCATGACATTTTGGGAGGGATGGGATCTTCCATTAAAGGATAATATTGCAAAAGACAAACAATATCTAACTTCTCTTTGATATTTGTTGGCGGCCTCCCAAACGAAAATTTGTCTAGAATTGAAAATGTATCCAAGAAATCGTCAGGTATCATGGAATTACTAAAATGGAATTGTCTGAGAAATCTTCTCATTGGTAATTTGAATAAAAAAAAAAAACCCTTGAATCGGCAAAAAAAAAGTCCTAAAGCTCGAAAGTCCTTCAGTTTGTCAGTGGATTAAGACCGAGATCATTTGTCTATCTAAATGATATATAAAAACGCGTTCTCGGAGGAGAGCAGTGCCAACAGTACAGCTCATCCAGTGCACTGAAGGCAATCCCTAAGTTTTTATGGAGCTTCCCTTTCATTCCTTTTACTGTATGTCCGTTCTTATTCCCTGTCTTCCAATATACTCTCCACCCTCTCCTAACCATTGTTTTATAATGCAACTTCAAGGTTTCCTTCTTGTCAAACACTTCAAACATTGTCACTGTCAATTTCCGTTTCAGCTCTGAATAACCTCATAGGTCCCAGCGCCGGACCTTTGTCCTAAATTCTATATTCTAATATGTAATTATTAAACGTAACCTAGTCCGTAGGTAATCCCTGCCTATATTTTTTATTAAAACATTCTATGGACTGGGCATAATGAGTAAAAATCTCTTTTATATTCGACATTAAACTTCACAAAAGTTTACACTTCGCAGAATTCTCTGATGAGATTCCTGTTTCGCAGGAAAACGCTCAAAGCGAACTCCTTTCTTTTCTAGCTTTAATGACACAAAAAAACAAATCATCTTCACTCTATTTTCTTCCGAATCAATGAGACGAACATCAAAAAGAACGACGCATTTTGCCTCGATTCGCCTCCGCTTTTATAATAAGGATTCGAATTTGTCCAGGACAAGAATGGTCAGGAATCCGAATTTTCCAGCTCACAGTTCTCTGGAAAAAAAAAGGAGGGCGAGTGAGCCATTAAAAATAAAACAGACAGATAGATAGATAATCAAAATGAAGTCTTAATCTTGTCCTTGCCTACACACACACATACACACACACACACACACACACACACATATATATTATATATATATATATATATATATATATATATATATAGTATATATATATATATACAAACATATATATATATATATATATATATATATATATATATATATATATATATATATATATTATATATATATATAGATACCTATATATATATATATATATATATATAATATATATATATATATAGATATGAGAGATTTTTAGAGAGATAAGGCAGAGAGAGACGAGATGAGAGAGAGAGAGAGAGAGAGAAAGACTATACCCTAAGGTGTTTCGTTGAAAAGCTAGAAATTTTACACGCAATGAATGGGGAATATTAATATTATTTCCATACCTAGAGGAGGGATTTCTGCCTTTTTCATATTTTTTCCTCTGCTCGACACTGGTCTGTTTATCTATTCAATTACCAGCTCATTTATTCTAATGAATCAGTTTGTTAATTACCTCGGTATTTACGTTCTCTCGTAACTTTTGCTAACGGTACGAGTTTAATCATTCCTTTGTTTACTCATTAAACATAGCATTCCCAATTAATACGCTATTCGTATTGCATTACAGATAAAAATCACTTTTATAAACAACATCTAATTGCTTTATTTTAATTAGCAGGCTCATTTGAGCTTTCAAAAATAATTCGTAATTTCCAAAGTTCAGTACTTATATGAAGAAAAAATGGCTAAAGAATCTGATGATAATATAATTTTCGATTTGCAAACTGTCATAGTGCAGACTTGTAACTACCGTTTTCAAATGCACACTTAAGCACAGACTTCCTGACAACCTTTTCGGACGGAAATAAGTTACTAGCACGAAAGACAGAGTCGGGCCTCTGTATAATCTTTCAATCAATTATTTCCTTGTCTAATATAATTTCCGTCTTTCCCCTGAAGTTCCTCTGCCACCTGTCTTCCATTTCTCAATCAGAATCCTGCAGTTATCTTCCCCCGTCTACTACTCACTCATTGAAGGGGCCGATCATTCTCAGTCTCCTTCATCACCTGCCATCGCGTATAGAGCGGAAATTATTATTGTTGTTTGTGTTCAGAATCTGGCTCTCGGTGTTAGGAAGACAATTGAGGGTGATAAGAAAGAAGGAAACGTAGCTTGTGGGAAGGGAGTGGAATAAAAAGGAATTAGGGTTGAGAATGAAGTGACCAGGGCAACGTGGAGTACAAAGGAAGGACTAAAAAAACAGGAGAATAAGATGGGAAATGAGAAGAAAATTACATGAATAGCAGGTGTAGGGAAACTCGGTAATTCACATTAAATAAACACAAAATATACCGTTATGTAGACGCGCTGCTGGGAGTCGGGACGGATATTAACATCTGTGGACGGTTGTTGTTATTTGTTTGTGAAGGCATAAATTATTTGCAGACAAATGAATGAGGCGTCGGTTTATGATTCTTTTAATCGGTGTGTTACGAGCGACAGCACAGAATATAGGAATTAATCATTCAGTCTATCAGCACAGAATATTATTAAATCTCAGCTTCTATTGTATCTCAGGGAAACAGAAAACTATCATGTTATAGGAGAGGGTCTGGTATTTCCGGTAGAATAATGGTAGGAGAATGTTTGGTTTTCATGGTGGATTCCATCTGCATCCGCCGGTTAATAAATGTAATGTATATATTGGCTACTGTCTGTAATCGCTCATCTGTATTCAGAATAAACACAGCAACAAATGACACAGCAGTTGCAATTTGGATCCACTGAAAAGCTTCGAAGGTCGCTCGTTGAAATTGGTAGTTCTGGTGCTGCTGCTGCGTCTCTCACTAATCCTGCACCGTTGGCATTTTGGGAAAGTCCTCTTGGCAGCGTCATGAATGCTGATGTGAAGGGAGTCTCTGAGCTATTTTTTCTGATATTTCTCCCAAACCATTTTTTTTTTTTTTTTTTTTTGGGGGGGGGGGTTTTTTTTTTTTTTTTTTTGGGGGGGGGGGGGGGTGGGTGGGCACTGGGTAACATTTGATGATCCCTATAATCATTTTGGGTTTTCATCTCAAATTCATCTCATTTCCCATTTCACTGTGGCAATTCTGTTCTGCGAAGGTTATTCTTAGATTAACTGTTATTTCAGCATAACATAATAATAATAATGATAATAATAATAAATCTATCGACTAAAGGGTAACGCATAAGGTTTACAATAAAACATTCTTCCCTAACAGAAGAAAGATGTTTGACAAGTTTGCAATTACCTTTTCTGAGTCAGATGAAAGAGCCTCGTGAAATGCTTCCATGTTATATAATTTATGGCATTGAATATTTGATACCTGAATATCTAAATTTTTTAAAAATGAATTTAGTGCAAAGCAGGATTACAATCGATGAAGAATCAGACACTTCACGTTATCATAGTATTTCTTGAAATGGACTCTGTGTCTTTCATTTGATCTCTTCCTCTTCTGGTCAGGTTCCTTTATGTTTCAAAAACAAATAGACAACGCGCGGACAAAACGGTTATCCATCCATACAGCGTCTAATATAGGCCACCGAAAAAGATATTTTTTCATAGAGATATTTTTTCGTAGAGCAGAGCTATAGCTTAGCCACACTGCTTACCTCTGTATCATTCAGAGCTAGACATTATTTTGGCTCTGTTCAAGACTACTTGTTCAACCAGAGTTATATAAGTAGGAAGAGGGGGGGACGTATTGCTGCAAGGAACTGTTTATCCAACGGTGCCTAAATACATTCCAAGAGAAAAGAGTAACTGAAGGGAAACTTCCAAAGGAGTATCTTGCCACCAATGGGGCTTCATAACAAATAATGTTCCAACTCTGCCTCTATACCATGGGACTACTATTTAATTTTAAGAAATTTAGACCAGACAATAGGGCACATTTGAAGAATTAGCGCTCAAGACCGTAAGAAGAGGGAATTTAGATGGTTGGGCAGCGGGATCCATAAAGTAATGAGTTGCAAAAACCTTATAGTAATGCCCAAAGTGCACCACGGGGGAAAGTGCAAAACAGGGCTGACGGCGGCACAACGCCCCCAGGAATGATGGTAATAAATATCACGACCAACTGGAAATAATGTGAAACCACATAGTAACATCCGCGTTAAGGGTTGACGAGTTGGAATCAACCAATGAAAACTGAGCGCGAGATCAGGACGTTTTCTGATTGGCTGAATCGTCTGTGCGTCTGCGTTGTGGGCAGCCATGAAGTCTTGCGTTTCAGTACTGTTCAGTTCAGTTAGGGGCGTCCATTACATGTTCGTTAAGATCACTCTTGTTTAAATGCTTCGTTCTGGTAATACTACGACTGTTGTGATATTACTGCGACAATGTCTCTTCGCAATGTGGGCCTCCAGGGAGTCATAATAATTGTGGTTTTTCACTGCCTCTTTTCTGACCACTCAGGTAGGCATAGTGCATGAAGAGCCAGTTTTAGTGATGATAAAAATGTGACGGCCCTGACTGTGTTCACGGCGCATGATGACGATGGTGAAAGTGGTGGTGACAGAGCCGTTAATGATGGTGATGGATAATAATTAAGCAGTTAGCCCACCGAAGAAGCCATCAGCAGCTGCACAGGATGGTGAGTGTGCAGAGCATTTGTTTGTTTTTCCTCATTAAGCCTACTCTGTTTTTATTGATAAATATTTATTGTTGTCTTCCAACATAGCCAACACAGACAGAACAGACAGAGATTTAAAGCTACTCAGACGCCCTATTTATAGTTAAAGAACGTAAAACTAGACCACTTACTGTCCTGGGGCGACTGAGGGGAGTTGGGTAGTTGGGCTGTCGTCACCGTACTGTTTGAGGGGAGGGGGAGGGGATGCAATATATGGTTACACCGGTTATAAATCATGCTGACTTTTGTGCTAGAAACGCTCTGATAGTGGAAAACTTTTACAAAGCTCAGCAAAATATTTCGAAAAATCTTGGGTATCAAAGTTGGTTTGATTAATAATAAGATTAAAATTGAGTTTAAAACAGCGCAGAATATACGAGTAAAAAAACAAAAAAAAATTGAGTCAGAAAATAACAGCTGAACTCTGT